>NW_027117120.1:0-35006 GCF_024137725.1 Prorops nasuta | reverse complement strand
AACTCACTTGGGGTCAGGGAGTACTTATAAAGGGGCTATGGTAACTCACTTAGGGTCAGGGAGTACTTATATGGAACTAGGGTAACTCACTTGGGGTCAGGGAGTACTTATAAAGGGGCTATGGTAACTCACTTGGGGTCAGGGAGTACTTATAAGGGACTAGGGTAACTCAATTGGGGTCTGGGAGTACATATAAAGCGGCTAGGATAACTCACTTGCGGCCAGAGAGTACATATAAAGGGGCAAGGGTAACTCACTTGCGGTCAGGGAGTACTTATAAAGGGAAGATGGTAACTCACTTGGGGTCAGGGAGTACTTATATGAGACTAGGGTAACACACTTTGGGTCAAGGAGTACTTATTATGGACTAGGGTAACTCACTTGGGGTCTGGTAGTACTTATAAAGGGGTTATGGTAACTCACTTGGGGTCAGGGAGTACTTATAAGGGACTAGGGTAACTCACTTGGGGTCAGGGAGTACTTATAAAGGGGCTATGGTAACTCACTTGGGGTCAGGGAGTACTTATAAGGGACTAGGGTAACTCACTTGGGATCTGGTAGTACTTATAAAGGGGCTTTGGTAACTCACTTGGGGTCAGGGAGTATTTATAAAGGGGCTATGGTAACTCACTTGGGGTCAGGGAGTACTTATATGGAACTAGCGTAACTCACTTAAGGTCAGGGAGTACTTATAAAGGGGCTATGGTAACTCACTTGGGGTCAGGGAGTACTTTTAGGGACTAGGGTAACTCACTTGGGGTCTGGTAGTACTTATAAAGGGGCTTTGGTAACTCACTTGGGGTCAGGGAGTACTTATAAAGGGGCTATGGTAACTCACTTGGGGTCAGGGAGTACTTATAAAGGGTCTATGGTAACTCACTTTGGGTCAGGGAGTACTTATAAAGGGGCTAGGGTAACTCACTTGGGGTCAGATAGTACTTATAAGGGACTAGGGTAACTCACTTGCGGTGAGGGTGTACTTATAAAGGGGCTAGGGTAACTCACTTGGGTTCCGGTAGTACTTATAAAGGGGCTTTGGTAACTCACTTGGGGTCAGGGAGTACTTAAAAAGGGGCTATGGTAACTCACTTGGGGTCAGGGAGTACTTATAAGGGACTAGGGTAACTCACTTGGGGTCTGGTAGTACTTATAAGGGACTAGGGTAACTCACTTGTGGTCTGGTAGTACTTATAAAGGGGCTGTGGTAACTCACTTGGGGTCAGGGAGTACTTAAAAAGGGGCTATGGTAACTCACTTGGTGTCAGGGAGTACTTATAAGGGACTAGGGTAACTCACTTGGGGTCTGGGAGTACTTATAAAGGGTCTACGGTAACTCACTTTGGGTCAGGGAGTACTTATAAAGGGTCTAGGGTAACTCACTTGGGGTCAGATAGTACTTATAAGGGACTAGGGTAACTCACTTGCGGTCAGGGTGTACTTATAAAGGGGCTAGGGTAACTCACTTGGGGTCTGGTAGTACTTATATAGGGGCTTTGGTAACTCACTTGGGGTCAGGGAGTACATATAAAAGGGCTATGGTAACCCACTTGGGGTCAGGGAGTACTTATATCGGACAAGGGTAACTCACTTGCGGTCAGAGGCTACATATAAAGGGGTTAGGATAACTCACTTGGGGTCAGGGAGTGCTTATAAAGGTGATATGGTAACTCACTTGGAGTCAGAGAGTACTTCTATGGGACTAGAGTAACTCACTTGCGGTCAGAGAGTACATATAAAGTGGCTAGGGTAACTCACTTGGTGTCGGGGAGTACTTATACGGACTAGGGTAACTCACTTGGGGTCTGGTAGTACTTATAAAGGGGCTTTGGTAACTCACTTGGGGTCAGGGAGTGCTTATAAAGGGGCTATGGTAACTCACTTGGGGTCAGGGGAGTACTTATAAAGGGGCTATGGTAACTCACTTGGGGTCAGGGAGTACTTATATGGAACTAGGGTAACTCACTTGGGGTCAGGGAGTACTTATAAAGGGGCTATGGCAACTCACTTGGGGTCAGGGAGTACTTTTAAGGGACTAGGGTAACTCACTTTGGGTCTGGTAGTACTTATAAGGGACTAGGGTAACTCACTTGGGGTCTGGTAGTACTTATAAAGGGGCTTTGGTATCTCACTTGGGGTCAGGGAGTACTTATAAAGGGGCTATGGTAACTCACTTGGGGTCTGGTAGTACTTATAAGGGACTAGGGTAACTCACTTGGGGTCAGGGAGTACTTTTAGGGACTAGGGTAACTCACTTGGGGTCTGGTAGTACTTATAAAGGGGCTTTGGTAACTCACTTGGGGTCAGGGAGTACTTATAAAGGGGATATGGTAACTCACTTGGGGTCAGGGAGTACTTATAAAGGGTCTATGGTAACTCACTTGGGGTCAGGGAGTACTTATAAAGGGGATATGGTAACTCACTTGGGGTCAGGGAGTACTTATAAAGGGTCTATGGTAACTCACTTTGGGTCAGGGAGTACTTATAAAGGGGCTAGGGTAACTCACTTGGGGTCAGATAGTACTTATAAGGGACTAGGGTAACTCACTTGCGGTGAGGGTGTACTTATAAAGGGGCTACGGTAACTCACTTGGGGTCCGGTAGTACTTATAAAGGGGCTTTGGTAACTCACTTGGGGTCAGGGAGTACATATAAAAGGGCTATGGTAACTCACTTTGGGTCTGGGAGTACTTATAAAGGGGCTAGGGTAACTCACTTGGGGTCAGATAGTACTTATAAGGGACTAGGGTAACTCACTTGCGGTGAGGGTGTACTTATAAAGGGGCTAGGGTAACACACTTGGGGTCCGGTAGTACTTATAAAGGGGCTTTGGTAACTCACTTGGGGTCAGGGAGTACTTATAAAGGGTCTATGGTAACTCACTTTGGGTCAGGGAGTACTTATAAAGGGGCTAGGGTAACTCACTTGGGGTCAGATAGTACTTATAAGGGACTAGGGTAACTCACTTGCGGTGAGGGTGTACTTATAAAGGGTCTGGGGTAACTCACTTGGGGTCAGGGAGTACTTATATGGGACTAGGGTAACTCACTTGCGGTCAGAGGCTACATATAAAGGGGCTAGGATAACTCACTTGGGGTCAGGGAGTGCTTATAAAGGGGCTATGGTAACTCACTTGGGGTCAGGGAGTACTTATATGGAACTAGGGTAACTCACTTGGGGTCAGGGAGTACTTATAAAGGGGCTATGGTAACTCACTTGGGGTCAGGGGAGTACTTATAAGGGACTAGGGTAACTCACTTGGGATCTGGTAGTACTTATAAAGGGGCTAGGTTAACTCACTTGCGGTCAGAGAGTACATATAAAGGGGCTAGGATAACTCACTTGGGTTCAGGGTGTACTTATAAAGGAGCTAGGATAACTCACTTGGTGTCAGGGAGTACTTATAAGGGACTAGGGTAACTCACTTGCGGTGAGGGTGTACTTATAAAGGGACTAGGGTAACTCACTTGCGGTGAGGGTGTACTTATAAAGGGGCTAGGGTAACACACTTGGGGTCCGGTAGTACTTATAAAGGGGCTTTGGTAACTCACTTGGGGTCAGGGAGTACTTATAAAGGGTCTATGGTAACACACTTTGGGTCAATGAGTACTTATTATGGACTAGGGTAACTCACTTGGGGTCTGGTAGTACTTATAAAGGGGCTTTGGTAACTCACTTGGGGTCAGGGAGTACTTATAAAGGAGCTAGGATAACTCACTTGGGGTCAGGGTGTACTTATAAAGGGGCTAGGGTAACTCACTTGGTGTCAGGGAGTACTTATAAGGGACTAGGGTAACTCACTTGGGGTCAGGGAGTACTTATAAAGGGGCTATGGTAACTCACTTAGGGTCAGGGAGTACTTATATGGAACTAGGGTAACTCACTTGGGGTCAGGGAGTACTTATAAAGGGGCTATGGTAACTCACTTGGGGTCAGGGAGTACTTATAAGGGACTAGGGTAACTCACTTGGGATCTGGTAGTACTTATAAAGGGGCTAGGTTAACTCACTTGCGGTCAGAGAGTACATATAAAGGGGCTAGGATAACTCACTTGGGTTCAGGGTGTACTTATAAAGGAGCTAGGATAACTCACTTGGGGTCAGGGAGTACTTATAAAGGGGCTATGGTAACTCACTTAGGGTCAGGGAGTACTTATATGGAACTAGGGTAACTCACTTGGGGTCAGGGAGTACTTATAAAGGGGCTATGGTAACTCACTTGGGGTCAGGGAGTACTTATAAGGGACTAGGGTAACTCACTTGGGATCTGGTAGTACTTATAAAGGGGCTAGGTTAACTCACTTGCGGTCAGAGAGTACATATAAAGGGGCTAGGATAACTCACTTGGGTTCAGGGTGTACTTATAAAGGAGCTAGGATAACTCACTTGGGGTCAGGGTGTACTTATAAAGGGGCTAGGGTAACTCACTTGGTGTCAGGGAGTACTTATAAGGGACTAGGGTAACTCACTTGGGGTCAGGGAGTACTTATAAAGGGGCTATGGTAACTCACTTAGGGTCAGGGAGTACTTATATGGAACTAGGGTAACTCACTTGGGGTCAGGGAGTACTTATAAAGGGGCTATGGTAACTCACTTGGGGTCAGGGAGTACTTATAAGGGACTAGGGTAACTCACTTGGGATCTGGTAGTACTTATAAAGGGGCTAAGGTAACTCACTTGGGGTCAGATAGTACTTATAAGGGACTAGGGTAACTCACTTGCGGTGAGGGTGTACTTATAAAGGGGCTACGGTAACTCACTTGGGGTCCGGTAGTACTTATAAAGGGGCTTTGGTAACTCACTTGGGGTCAGGGAGTACATATAAAAGGGCTATGGTAACTCACTTTGGGTCTGGGAGTACTTATAAAGGGGCTAGGGTAACTCACTTGGGG
The DNA here is from genome assembly GCF_024137725.1 of Prorops nasuta. Taxonomy (NCBI): domain Eukaryota; kingdom Metazoa; phylum Arthropoda; class Insecta; order Hymenoptera; family Bethylidae; genus Prorops; species Prorops nasuta. The sequence continues at coordinate 30,118 of NW_027117120.1, read as the reverse complement.
TCAGATAGTACTTATAAGGGACTAGGGTAACTCACTTGCGGTGAGGGTGTACTTATAAAGGGGCTAGGGTAACACACTTGGGGTCCGGTAGTACTTATAAAGGGGCTTTGGTAACTCACTTGGGGTCAGGGAGTACTTATAAAGGGTCTATGGTAACTCACTTTGGGTCAGGGAGTACTTATAAAGGGGCTAGGGTAACTCACTTGGGGTCAGTTAGTACTTATAAGGGACTAGGGTAACTCACTTGCGGTGAGGGTGTACTTATAAAGGGTCTGGGGTAACTCACTTGGGGTCAGGGAGTACTTATATGGGACTAGGGTAACTCACTTGCGGTCAGAGGCTACATATAAAGGGGCTAGGATAACTCACTTGGGGTCAGGGAGTGCTTATAAAGGGGCTATGGTAACTCACTTGGGGTCAGGGAGTACTTATATGGAACTAGGGTAACTCACTTAGGGTCAGGGAGTACTTATAAAGGGGCTATGGTAACTCACTTGGTGTCAGGGAGTACTTATACGGACTAGGGTAACTCACTTGGGGTCTGGTAGTACTTATAAAGGGGCTTTGGTATCTCACTTGGGGTCAGGGAGTACTTATATGGAACTAGGGTAACTCACTTGGGGTCAGGGAGTACTTATAAACGGGCTATGGCAACTCACTTGGGGTCAGGGAGTACTTTTAAGGGACTAGGGTAACTCACTTGGGGTCTGGTAGTACTTATAAGGGACTAGGGTAACTCACTTGGGGTCTGGTAGTACTTATAAAGGGGCTTTGGTAACTCACTTGGGGTCAGATAGTACTTATATGGGACTACGGTAACTCACTTGCGGTCAGGGTGTACTTATAAAGGGGCTAGGGTAACTCACTTGGGGTCTGGTAGTACTTATAAAGGGGCTTTGGTAACTCACTTGGGGTCAGGGAGTACATATAAAAGGGCTATGGTAACCCACTTGGGGTCAGGGAGTACTTATATCGGACTAGGGTAACTCACTTGGGGTCAGGGAGTACTTATAAAGGGGCTATGGCAACTCACTTGGGGTCAGGGAGTACTTTTAAGGGACTAGGGTAACTCACTTGGGGTCTGGTAGTACTTATAAGGGACTAGGGTAACTCACTTGGGGTCTGGTAGTACTTATAAAGGGGCTATGGTAACTCACTTGGGGTCAGGGAGTACTTATAAGGGACTAGGGTAACTCACTTGGGATCTGGTAGTACTTATAAAGGGGCTAGGTTAACTCACTTGCGGTCAGAGAGTACATATAAAGGGGCTAGGATAACTCACTTGGGTTCAGGGTGTACTTATAAAGGAGCTAGGATAACTCACTTGGGGTCAGGGTGTACTTATAAAGGGGCTAGGGTAACTCACTTGGTGTCAGGGAGTACTTATAAGGGACTAGGGTAACTCACTTGGGGTCAGGGAGTACTTATAAAGGGGCTATGGTAACTCACTTAGGGTCAGGGAGTACTTATATGGAACTAGGGTAACTCACTTGGGGTCAGGGAGTACTTATAAAGGGGCTATGGTAACTCACTTGGGGTCAGGGAGTACTTATAAGGGACTAGGGTAACTCACTTGGGATCTGGTAGTACTTATAAAGGGGCTAGGTTAACTCACTTGCGGTCAGAGAGTACATATAAAGGGGCTAGGATAACTCACTTGGGTTCAGGGTGTACTTATAAAGGAGCTAGGATAACTCACTTGGGGTCAGGGTGTACTTATAAAGGGGCTAGGGTAACTCACTTGGTGTCAGGGAGTACTTATAAGGGACTAGGGTAACTCACTTGGGGTCAGGGAGTACTTATAAAGGGGCTATGGTAACTCACTTAGGGTCAGGGAGTACTTATATGGAACTAGGGTAACTCACTTGGGGTCAGGGAGTACTTATAAAGGGGCTATGGTAACTCACTTGGGGTCAGGGAGTACTTATAAGGGACTAGGGTAACTCACTTGGGATCTGGTAGTACTTATAAAGGGGCTTTGGTAACTCACTTGGGGTCAGGGAGTATTTATAAAGGGGCTATGGTAACTCACTTGGGGTCAGGGAGTACTTGTATGGAACTAGGGTAACTCACTTAGGGTCAGGGAGTACTTATAAGGGACTAGGGTAACTCACTTGCGGTGAGGGTGTACTTATAAAGGGGCTAGGGTAACACACTTGGGGTCCGGTAGTACTTATAAAGGGGCTTTGGTAACTCACTTGGGGTCAGATAGTACTTATAAGGGACTAGGGTAACTCACTTGCGGTGAGGGTGTACTTATAAAGGGTCTGGGGTAACTCACTTGGGGTCAGGGAGTACTTATATGGGACTAGGGTAACTCACTTGCGGTCAGAGGCTACATATAAAGGGGCTAGGATAACTCACTTGGGGTCAGGGAGTGCTTATAAAGGGGCTATGGTAACTCACTTGGGGTCAGGGAGTACTTATATGGAACTAGGGTAACTCACTTAGGGTCAGGGAGTACTTATAAAGGGGCTATGGTAACTCACTTGGTGTCAGGGAGTACTTATACGGACTAGGGTAACTCACTTGGGGTCTGGTAGTACTTATAAAGGGGCTTTGGTATCTCACTTGGGGTCAGGGAGTACTTATATGGAACTAGGGTAACTCACTTGGGGTCAGGGAGTACTTATAAACGGGCTATGGCAACTCACTTGGGGTCAGGGAGTACTTTTAAGGGACTAGGGTAACTCACTTGGGGTCTGGTAGTACTTATAAGGGACTAGGGTAACTCACTTGGGGTCTGGTAGTACTTATAAAGGGGCTTTGGTAACTCACTTGGGGTCAGATAGTACTTATAAGGGACTACGGTAACTCACTTGCGGTCAGGGTGTACTTATAAAGGGGCTAGGGTAACTCACTTGGGGTCTGGTAGTACTTATAAAGGGGCTTTGGTAACTCACTTGGGGTCAGGGAGTACATATAAAAGGGCTATGGTAACTCACTTGGGGTCAGGGAGTACTTATAAAGGGGCTAGGGTAACTCACTTGGGGTCAGATAGTACTTATAAGGGACTAGGGTAACTCACTTGCGGTCAGGGTGTACTTATAAAGGGGCTAGGGTAACTCACTTGGGGTCTGGTAGTACTTATAAAGGGGCTTTGGTAACTCACTTGGGGTCAGGGAGTACATATAAAAGGGCTATGGTAACCCACTTGGGGTCAGGGAGTACTTATATCGGACTAGGGTAACTCACTTGCGGTCAGAGGCTACATATAAAGGGGTTAGGATAACTCACTTGGGGTCAGGGAGTGCTTATAAAGGTGATATGGTAACTCACTTGGAGTCAGAGAGTACTTATACGGACTAGGGTAACTCACTTGGGGTCTGGTAGTACTTATAAAGGGGCTTTGGTATCTCACTTAGGGTCAGGGAGTACTTATAAAGGGGCTATGGTAACTCACTTGGGGTCAGGGAGTACTTATATGGAACTAGGGTAACTCACTTGGGGTCAGGGAGTACTTATAAAGGGGCTATGGCAACTCACTTGGGGTCAGGGAGTACTTTTAAGGGACTAGGGTAACTCACTTGGGGTCTGGTAGTACTTATAAGGGACTAGGGTAACTCACTTGGGGTCTGGTAGTACTTATAAAGGGGCTTTGGTAACTCACTTGGGGTCAGATAGTACTTATAAGGGACTAGGGTAACTCACTTGCGGTCAGGGTGTACTTATAAAGGGGCTAGGGTAACTCACTTGGGGTCTGGTAGTACTTATAAAGGGGCTTTGGTAACTCACTTGGGGTCAGGGAGTACATATAAAAGGGCTATGGTAACCCACTTGGGGTCAGGGAGTACTTATATCGGACTAGGGTAACTCACTTGGGGTCAGGGAGTACTTATAAAGGGGCTATGGCAACTCACTTGGGGTCAGGGAGTACTTTTAAGGGACTAGGGTAACTCACTTGGGGTCTGGTAGTACTTATAAGGGACTAGGGTAACTCACTTGGGGTCTGGTAGTACTTATAAAGGGGCTTTGGTAACTCACTTGGGGTCAGGGGAGTACTTAAAAAGGGGCTATGGTAACTCACTTGGGGTCAGGGAGTACTTATAAGGGACTAGGGTAACTCACTTGGGGTCTGGGAGTACTTATAAAGGGTCTATGGTAACTCACTTTGGGTCAGGGAGTACTTATGAAGGGGCTAGGGTAACTCACTTGGGGTCAGATAGTACTTATAAGGGACTAGGGTAACTCACTTGCGGTCAGGGTGTACTTATAAAGGGGCTAGGGTAACTCACTTGGGGTCTGGTAGTACTTATAAAGGGGCTTTGGTAACTCACTTGGGGTCAGGGAGTACATATAAAAGGGCTATGGTAACCCACTTGGGGTCAGGGAGTACTTATATCGGACTAGGGTAACTCACTTGCGGTCAGAGGCTATATATAAAGGGGTTAGGATAACTCACTTGGGGTCAGGGAGTGCTTATAAAGGTGATATGGTAACTCACTTGGAGTCAGAGAGTACTTCTATGGGACTAGAGTAACTCACTTGCGGTCAGAGAGTACATATAAAGTGGCTAGGGTAACTCACTTGGTGTCAGGGAGTACTTATACGGACTAGGGTAACTCACTTGGGGTCAGGGAGTACTTATAAAGGGGCTATGGCAACTCACTTGGGGTCAGGGAGTACTTTTCAGGGGACTAGGGTAACTCACTTGGGGTCTGGTAGTACTTAAAAAGGGGCTATGGTAACTCACTTGGGGTCAGGGAGTACTTATATAAGGGCTATGGTAACTCACTTGGGGAAGGGAGTTCTACTATGGGACTAGGGTAACTCACTTGCGGTCAGAGAGTACATATAAAGGGGCTAGGATAACTCACATGGGGTCAGGGAGTACTTATAAAGGTGATATGGTAACTCACTTGCGGTCAGAGAGTACATATAAAGTGGCTAGGGTAACTCACTTGGGGTCAGGGAGTACTTATAAGGGACTAGGGTAACTCAATTGGGGTCTGGGAGTACATGTAAAGCGGCTAGGATAACTCACTTGCGGCCAGAGAGTACATATAAAGGGGCTAGGGTAACTCACTTGCGGTAAGGGAGTACTTATAAAGGGAAGATGGTAACTCACTTGGGGTCAGGGAGTACTTATATGAGACTAGGGTAACAAACTTTGGGTCAAGGAGTACTTATTATGGACTAGGGTAACTCACTTGGGGTCCGAGAGTACTTCTATGTAACTAGGGTAACTCACTTGTGGTCAGAGAGTACATATAAAAGAGCTAGGATAACTCACTTGAAGTCAGAGTGTACTTATAAAAAGGCTAGGGTAACTCACTTGGTGTCAGGGAGTACTTATAAGGAACTAGGGTAACTCACTTGGTGTCAGGGAGTACTTATAAGGGACTAGGGTAACTCACTTGGGGTCTGGTAGTACTTATAAAGGGGCTATGGTAACTCACTTGGGGTCAGGGAGTACTTATAAGGGACTAGGGTAACTCACTTGGGGTCTGGTAGTACTTATAAAGGGGCTTTGGTAACTCACTTGGGGTCAGGGAGTACATATAAAAGGGCTATGGTAACCCACTTGGGGTCAGGGAGTACTTATATCGGACTAGGGTAACTCACTTGCGGTCAGAGGCTACATATAAAGGGGTTAGGATAACTCACTTGGGGTCAGGGAGTGCTTATAAAGGTGATATGGTAACTCACTTGGAGTCAGAGAGTACTTATACGGACTAGGGTAACTCACTTGGGGTCTGGGAGTACTTATAAAGGGTCTATGGTAACTCACTTTGGGTCAGGGAGTACTTATAAAGGGGCTAGGGTAACTCACTTGGGGTCAGATAGTACTTATAAGGGACTAGGGTAACTCACTTGCGGTCAGGGTGTACTTATAAAGGGGCTAGGGTAACTCACTTGGGGTCTGGTAGTACTTATAAAGGGGCTTTGGTAACTCACTTGGGGTCAGGGAGTACATATAAAAGGGCTATGGTAACCCACTTGGGGTCAGGGAGTACTTATATCGGACTAGGGTAACTCACTTGCGGTCAGAGGCTATATATAAAGGGGTTAGGATAACTCACTTGGGGTCAGGGAGTGCTTATAAAGGTGATATGGTAACTCACTTGGAGTCAGAGAGTACTTCTATGGGACTAGAGTAACTCACTTGCGGTCAGAGAGTACATATAAAGTGGCTAGGGTAACTCACTTGGTGTCAGGGAGTACTTATACGGACTAGGGTAACTCACTTGGGGTCAGGGAGTACTTATAAAGGGGCTATGGCAACTCACTTGGGGTCAGGGAGTACTTTTCAGGGACTAGGGTAACTCACTTGGGGTCTGGTAGTACTTAAAAAGGGGCTATGGTAACTCACTTGGGGTCAGGGAGTACTTATATAAGGGCTATGGTAACTCACTTGGGGAAGGGAGTTCTACTATGGGACTAGGGTAACTCACTTGCGGTCAGAGAGTACATATAAAGGGGCTAGGATAACTCACATGGGGTCAGGGAGTACTTATAAAGGTGATATGGTAACTCACTTGCGGTCAGAGAGTACATATAAAGTGGCTAGGGTAACTCACTTGGGGTCAGGGAGTACTTATAAGGGACTAGGGTAACTCAATTGGGGTCTGGGAGTACATGTAAAGCGGCTAGGATAACTCACTTGCGGCCAGAGAGTACATATAAAGGGGCTAGGGTAACTCACTTGCGGTAAGGGAGTACTTATAAAGGGAAGATGGTAACTCACTTGGGGTCAGGGAGTACTTATATGAGACTAGGGTAACAAACTTTGGGTCAAGGAGTACTTATTATGGACTAGGGTAACTCACTTGGGGTCCGAGAGTACTTCTATGTAACTAGGGTAACTCACTTGTGGTCAGAGAGTACATATAAAAGAGCTAGGATAACTCACTTGAAGTCAGAGTGTACTTATAAAAAGGCTAGGGTAACTCACTTGGTGTCAGGGAGTACTTATAAGGAACTAGGGTAACTCACTTGGTGTCAGGGAGTACTTATAAGGGACTAGGGTAACTCACTTGGGGTCTGGTAGTACTTATAAAGGGGCTATGGTAACTCACTTGGGGTCAGGGAGTACTTATAAGGGACTAGGGTAACTCACTTGGGGTCTGGTAGTACTTATAAAGGGGCTTTGGTAACTCACTTGGGGTCAGGGAGTACATATAAAAGGGCTATGGTAACCCACTTGGGGTCAGGGAGTACTTATATCGGACTAGGGTAACTCACTTGCGGTCAGAGGCTACATATAAAGGGGTTAGGATAACTCACTTGGGGTCAGGGAGTGCTTATAAAGGTGATATGGTAACTCACTTGGAGTCAGAGAGTACTTATACGGACTAGGGTAACTCACTTGGGGTCTGGTAGTACTTATAAAGGGGCTTTGGTATCTCACTTGGGGTCAGGGTGTACTTATAAAGGGGCTATGGTAACTCACTTGGGGTCAGGGAGTACTTATATGGAACTAGGGTAACTCACTTAGGGTCAGGGAGTACTTATAAAGGGGCTATGGCAACTCACTTGGGGTCAGGGAGTACTTTTAAGGGACTAGGGTAACTCACTTGGGGTCTGGTAGTACTTATAAGGGACTAGGGTAACTCACTTGGGGTCTGGTAGTACTTATAAAGGGGCTATGGTAACCCACTTGGGGTCAGGGAGTACTTATATCGGACTAGGGTAACTCACTTGGGGTCAGGGAGTACTTATAAAGGGGCTATGGCAACTCACTTGGGGTCAGGGAGTACTTTTAAGGGACTAGGGTAACTCACTTGCGGTCAGGGTGTACTTATAAAGGGGCTAGGGTAACTCACTTGGGTTCTGGTAGTACTTATAAAGGGGCTTTGGTAACTCACTTGGGGTCAGGGAGTACATATAAAAGGGCTATGGTAACCCACTTGGGGTCAGGGAGTACTTATATCGGACTAGGGTAACTCACTTGCGGTCAGAGGCTACATATAAAGGGGTTAGGATAACTCACTTGGGGTCAGGGAGTGCTTATAAAGGTGATATGGTAACTCACTTGGAGTCAGAGAGTACTTCTATGGGACTAGAGTAACTCACTTGCGGTCAGAGAGTACATATAAAGTGGCTAGGGTAACTCACTTGGTGTCAGGGAGTACTTATACGGACTAGGGTAACTCACTTGGGGTCAGGGAGTACTTATAAAGGGGCTATGGCAACTCACTTGGGGTCAGGGAGTACTTTTCAGGGATTAGGGTAACTCACTTGGGGTCTGGTAGTACTTAAAAAGGGGCTATGGTAACTCACTTGTGGTCAGGGAGTACTTATATAAGGGCTACGGTAACTCACTTGGGGAAGGGAGTTCTACTATGGGACTAGGGTAACTCACTTGCGGTAAGAGAGTACATATAAAGGGGCTAGGATAACTCACATGGGGTCAGGGAGTACTTATAAAGGTGATATGGTAACTCACTTGCGGTCAGAGAGTACATATAAAATGGCTAGGGTAACTCACTTGGGGTCAGGGAGTACTTATAAGGGACTAGGGTAACTCAATTGGGGTCTGGGAGTACATATATAGCGGCTAGGATAACTCACTTGCGGCCAGAGAGTACATATAAAGGGGCTAGGGTAACTCACTTGCGGTCAGGGAGTACTTATATGAGACTAGGGTAACTCAATTGGGGTCTGGGAGTACATGTAAAGCGGCTAGGATAACTCACTTGCGGCCAGAGAGTACATATAAAGGGGCTAGGGTAACTCACTTGCGGTAAGGGAGTACTTATAAAGGGAAGATGGTAACTCACTTGGGGTCAGGGAGTACTTATATGAGACTAGGGTAACAAACTTTGGGTCAAGGAGTACTTATTATGGACTAGGGTAACTCACTTGGGGTCCGAGAGTACTTCTATGTAACTAGGGTAACTCACTTGTGGTCAGAGAGTACATATAAAAGAGCTAGGATAACTCACTTGAAGTCAGAGTGTACTTATAAAAAGGCTAGGGTAACTCACTTGGTGTCAGGGAGTACTTATAAGGAACTAGGGTAACTCACTTGGTGTCAGGGAGTACTTATAAGGGACTAGGGTAACTCACTTGGGGTCTGGTAGTACTTATAAAGGGGGCTATGGTAACTCACTTGGGGTCAGGGAGTACTTATAAGGGACTAGGGTAACTCACTTGGGGTCTGGTAGTACTTATAAAGGGGCTTTGGTAACTCACTTGGGGTCAGGGAGTACATATAAAAGGGCTATGGTAACCCACTTGGGGTCAGGGAGTACTTATATCGGACTAGGGTAACTCACTTGCGGTCAGAGGCTACATATAAAGGGGTTAGGATAACTCACTTGGGGTCAGGGAGTGCTTATAAAGGTGATATGGTAACTCACTTGGAGTCAGAGAGTACTTATACGGACTAGGGTAACTCACTTGGGGTCTGGTAGTACTTATAAAGGGGCTTTGGTATCTCACTTGGGGTCAGGGTGTACTTATAAAGGGGCTATGGTAACTCACTTGGGGTCAGGGAGTACTTATATGGAACTAGGGTAACTCACTTAGGGTCAGGGAGTACTTATAAAGGGGCTATGGCAACTCACTTGGGGTCAGGGAGTACTTTTAAGGGACTAGGGTAACTCACTTGGGGTCTGGTAGTACTTATAAGGGACTAGGGTAACTCACTTGGGGTCTGGTAGTACTTATAAAGGGGCTATGGTAACCCACTTGGGGTCAGGGAGTACTTATATCGGACTAGGGTAACTCACTTGGGGTCAGGGAGTACTTATAAAGGGGCTATGGCAACTCACTTGGGGTCAGGGAGTACTTTTAAGGGACTAGGGTAACTCACTTGCGGTCAGGGTGTACTTATAAAGGGGCTAGGGTAACTCACTTGGGTTCTGGTAGTACTTATAAAGGGGCTTTGGTAACTCACTTGGGGTCAGGGAGTACATATAAAAGGGCTATGGTAACCCACTTGGGGTCAGGGAGTACTTATATCGGACTAGGGTAACTCACTTGCGGTCAGAGGCTACATATAAAGGGGTTAGGATAACTCACTTGGGGTCAGGGAGTGCTTATAAAGGTGATATGGTAACTCACTTGGAGTCAGAGAGTACTTCTATGGGACTAGAGTAACTCACTTGCGGTCAGAGAGTACATATAAAGTGGCTAGGGTAACTCACTTGGTGTCAGGGAGTACTTATACGGACTAGGGTAACTCACTTGGGGTCAGGGAGTACTTATAAAGGGGCTATGGCAACTCACTTGGGGTCAGGGAGTACTTTTCAGGGATTAGGGTAACTCACTTGGGGTCTGGTAGTACTTAAAAAGGGGCTATGGTAACTCACTTGTGGTCAGGGAGTACTTATATAAGGGCTACGGTAACTCACTTGGGGAAGGGAGTTCTACTATGGGACTAGGGTAACTCACTTGCGGTAAGAGAGTACATATAAAGGGGCTAGGATAACTCACATGGGGTCAGGGAGTACTTATAAAGGTGATATGGTAACTCACTTGCGGTCAGAGAGTACATATAAAATGGCTAGGGTAACTCACTTGGGGTCAGGGAGTACTTATAAGGGACTAGGGTAACTCAATTGGGGTCTGGGAGTACATATATAGCGGCTAGGATAACTCACTTGCGGCCAGAGAGTACATATAAAGGGGCTAGGGTAACTCACTTGCGGTCAGGGAGTACTTATATGAGACTAGGGTAACACACTTTGGGTCAAGGAGTACTTATTATGGACTAGGGTAACTCACTTGGGGTCTGGGAGTACATATAAAGGGGCTAGGATAACTCACTTGGGGCCAGGGAATGCTAATATGGGACTAGGGTACCTCACTTGCGGTCAGAGAAGACATATAAAGGGGCTAGGATAACTCACTTGGGTTCAGGGAGTACTTATTAAAGGGCTATGTTAACTCACTTGGGGTCCGAGAGTACTTCTATGTAACTAGGGTAACTCACTTGTGGTCAGAGAGTACATATAAAAGAGCTAGGATAACTCACTTGAAGTCAGAGTGTACTTATAAAAAGGCTAGGGTAACTCACTTGGTGTCAGGGAGTACTTATAAGGGACTAGGGTAACTCACTTGGGGTCTGGGAGTACTTATAAAGGGTCTATGGTAACTCACTTTGGGTCAGGGAGTACATATAAAGGGGCTAGGGTAACTCACTTGGGGTCAGAGAGTACTTATAAGGGACTAGGGTAACTCACTTGCGGTCAGAGAGTACATATAAAGGGGCTAGGATAACTCACTTGGGTTCAGGGTGTACTTATAAAGGGGCTAGGATAACTCACTTGGGGTCAGGGTGTACTTATAAAGGGGCTAGGGTAACTCACTTGGTGTCAGGGAGTACTTATAAGGGACTAGGGTAACTCACTTGGGGTCTGGTAGTACTTATAAAGGGGCTATGGTAACTCACTTGGGGTCAGGGAGTACTTATAAGGGACTAGGGTAACTCACTTGGGGTCAGGGAGTACTTATAAAGTGGATATGGTAACTCACTTAGGGTCAGGGAGTACTTATAAGGGACTAGGGTAACTCACTTGGGATCTGGTAGTACTTATAAAGGGGCTTTGGTAAATCACTTGGGGTCAGGGAGTACTTATAAAGGGGCTATGGTAACTCACTTGGGGTCTGGTAGTACTTATAAAGGGGCTTTGGTAACTCACTTGGGGTCAGGGAGTAATTATAAAGGGGCTATGGTAACTCACTTGGGGTCAGGGAGTACTTATATGGAACTAGGGTAACTCACTTGGGGTTAGGTAGTACTTATAAAGGGGCTATGGTAACTCACTTGGGGTCAGGGAGTACTTTTAAGGGACTAGGGTAACTCACTTGGGGTCTGGTAGTACTTATAAAGGGGCTATGGTAACTCACTTGGGGTCAGGGAGTACTTATAAGGGACTAGGGTAACTCACTTGGGGTCTGGTAGTACTTATAAAGGGGCTTTGGTAACTCACTTGGGGTCCGAGAGTACTTCTATGTAACTAGGGTAACTCACTTGTGGTCAGAGAGTACATATAAAAGTGCTAGGATAACTCACTTGAAGTCAGAGTGTACTTATAAAAAGGCTAGGGTAACTCACTTGGTGTCAGGGAGTACTTATAAGGGACTAGGGTAACTCACTTGGGGTCTATGAGTACTTATAAAGGGTCTATGGTAACTCACTTTGGGTCAGGGAGTACATATAAAGGGGCTAGGGTAACTCACTTGCGGTCAGGGTGTACTTATAAAGGGGCTAGGGTAACTCACTAGCGGTCAGAGAGTGAATATAAAGGGGCTAGGATAACTCACTTGGGGTCAGGGTATACTTATAAAGGGACTAGGGTAACTCAATTGGGGTCTGGGAATACATATAAAGCGGCTAGAATAACTCACTTGCGGCCAGAGAGTACATATAAAGGGGGGCCATTCCACGTCAAAACAGACAGATTTCGGAGTACAACACCGATTTTTTTTTTAAAAATATGTGTTAATATATAAGAAAATACAAGACTTTTGGCGCTAGTTTGAGTCAAAAATCTTTTTTCGTTTCGGAGATACGAGCTGTCAAAGTTTGCAGTTTTACTGTTTTTGGTAAAAACACGTAATCTTTGAAAATTTATATCTCCTAAACGAATAAAGATAGAAGACTCTGGCTGGAACGAGTGTACTCAGAAAGAATCATGCTTTATTAGAAAAATATAAAAAAAGACAGTTTGTTTTAATTGGTTAAAACTATTAACAATTAAAATAAACATTTGAATTAACAAATGTGTTGTCATGCTCTGACAATTATAAAAAAAGATCAGGAATGTTCCTTGGAATGTCCTCTACAAAGAAAAAAATTAAAACGCGTATACTCTCTTGGTGTTCATAGTGAAAAAAAATATTTTATCACGACGCGCTCGGCCAGAAGCGTCGTTCGAGCGGCGTAAACCGGTGAAGCGCATGCGTAACTGAGCGCGACTAGTCTCTACATGTCGGAATCCATCAATCTATGAATAATGCGAGCTAATAACATGTTTTAATTGTTTGTTTATGTTTTTATAAATATTATAAATTAACAATATATTTATTATTATTCTGCTTTATAAGCAGTAGTTATTTATTTACAAAATAATTAGTAATAAGACATTTGAACATGGCATTGAATATACAAATTATATACTAATTTATATTTACATATTTTATTAAATTATGGCAGAAGAAAATATTATGAATATGAAATTTCTGTACTGAAAATATTTAACAAACTTTAACAATTGTATAATTATCTGATTGAGGAAAAGCTTTAGATTGTAATTGTGTCTTTGAATCTATCGTTAAAAATGCACGATAATTTCAAGTTCCTTTAACTATTTTCACTTTTCAAAAAAATCTCGTACGAAGTGTTTTAATAAGCATTAAAATAATTTAAACGAGATTTTTTTGAAAAGTAAAAATAGTTAAAGGAACTAGAAATTATCGTGCATTTTTAACGATAGATTCAAAGACACAATTACAAACTAAAGCTTTTCCTCAATCAGATAATTATACAATTGTTAAAGTTTGTTAAATATTTTCAGTACAGAAATTTCATATTCATAATATTTTCTTCTGCCATAATTTAATAAAATATGTAAATATAAATTAGTATATAATTTGTATATTCAATGCCATGTTCAAATGTCTTATTGCTAATTATTTTGTAAATAAATAACTACTGCTTATAAAGCAGAATAATAATAAATATATTGTTAATTTATAATATTTATAAAAACATAAACAAACAATTAAAACATGTTATTAGCTCGCATTATTCATAGATTGATGGATTCCGACATGTAGAGACTAGTCGCGCTCAGTTACGCATGCGCTTCACCGTTTTACGCCGCTCGAACGACGCTTCTGGCCGAGCGCGTCGTGATAAAATATCTTTTTTCACTATGAACACCAAGAGAGTATACGCGTTTTAATTTTTTTCTTTGTAGAGGACATTCCAAGGAACATTCCTGATCTTTTTTTATAATTGTCAGAGCATGACAACACATTTGTTAATTCAAATGTTTATTTTAATTGTTAATAGTTTTAACCAATTAAAACAAACTGTCTTTTTTTATATTTTTCTGATAAAGCATGATTCTTTCTGAGTACACTCGTTCCAGCCAGAGTCTTCTATCTTTATTCGTTTAGGAGATATAAATTTTCAAAGATTACGTGTTTTTATCAAAAACAGTAAAACTGCAAACTTTGACAGCTCGTATCTCCGAAACGTAAAAAGATTTTTGACTCAAACTAGCGCCAAAAGTCTTGTATTTTCTTATATATTAACACATATTTAAAAAAAAAAAATCGGTGTTGTACTCCGAAATCTGTCTGTTTTGACGTGGAATGGCCCAGGGGCTAGGTTAACTCACTTGCGGTCAGAGAGTACATATAAAGGGGCTAGGATAACTCACTTGGGTTCAGTGTGTACTTATAAAGGGGCTAGGATAACTCACTTGGGGTCAGGGTGTACTTATAAAGGGGCTAGGGTAACTCACTTGGTGTCAGGGAGTACTTATAAGGGACTAGGGTAACTCACTTGGGGTCTGGTAGTACTTATAAAGGGGTTATGGTAACTCACTTGGGGTCAGGGAGTACTTATAAGGGACTAGGGTAACTCACTTGGGGTCAGGGAGTACTTATAAAGTGGCTATGGTAACTCACTTAGGGTCAGGGAGTACTTATAAGGGACTAGGGTAACTCACTTGGGATCTGGTAGTACTTATAAAGGGGCTTTGGTAAATCACTTGGGGTCAGGGAGTACTTATAAAGGGGCTATGGTAACTCACTTGGGGTCTGGTAGTACTTATAAAGGGGCTTTGGTAACTCACTTGGGGTCAGGGAGTAATTATAAAGGGGCTATGGTAACTCACTTGGGGTCAGGGAGTACTTATATGGAACTAGGGTAACTCACTTGGGGTTAGGTAGTACTTATAAAGGGGCTATGGTAACTCACTTGGGGTCAGGGAGTACTTTTAAGGGACTAGGGTAACTCACTTGGGGTCTGGTAGTACTTATAAAGGGGCTATGGTAACTCACTTGGGGTCAGGGAGTACTTATAAGGGACTAGGGTAACTCACTTGGGGTCTGGTAGTACTTATAAAGGGGCTTTGGTAACTCACTTGGGGTCCGAGAGTACTTCTATGTAACTAGGGTAACTCACTTGTGGTCAGAGAGTACATATAAAAGAGCTAGGATAACTCACTTGAAGTCAGAGTGTACTTATAAAAAGGCTAGGGTAACTCACTTGGTGTCAGGGAGTACTTATAAGGGACTAGGGTAACTCACTTGGGGTCTATGAGTACTTATAAAGGGTCTATGGTAACTCACTTTGGGTCAGGGAGTACATATAAAGGGGCTAGGGTAACTCACTTGCGGTCAGGGTGTACTTATAAAGGGGCTAGGGTAACTCACTAGCGGTCAGAGAGTACATATAAAGGGGCTAGGATAACTCACTTGGGGTCAGGGTATACTTATAAAGGGACTAGGGTAACTCAATTGGGGTCTGGGAATACATATAAAGCGGCTAGAATAACTCACTTGCGGCCAGAGAGTACATATAAAGGGGCTAGGTTAACTCACTTGCGGTCAGAGAGTACATATAAAGGGGCTAGGATAACTCACTTGGGTTCAGGGTGTACTTATAAAGGGGCTAGGATAACTCACTTGGGGTCAGGGTGTACTTATAAAGGGGCTAGGGTAACTCACTTGGTGTCAGGGAGTACTTATAAGGGACTAGGGTAACTCACTTGGGGTCTGGTAGTACTTATAAAGGGGTTATGGTAACTCACTTGGGGTCAGGGAGTACTTATAAGGGACTAGGGTAACTCACTTGGGGTCAGGGAGTACTTATAAAGGGGCTATGGTAACTCACTTAGGGTCAGGGAGTACTTATATGGAACTAGGGTAACTCACTTGGGGTCAGGGAGTACTTATAAATGGGCTATGGTAACTCACTTGGGGTCAGGGAGTACTTATAAGGTTCTAGGGTAACTCACTTGGGATCTGGTAGTACTTATAAAGGGGCTTTGGTAACTCACTTGGGGTCAGGGAGTATGTATAAAGGGGCTATGGTAACTCACTTGGGGTCAGGGAGTACTTATATGGAACTAGGGTAACTCACTTAGGGTCAGGGAGTACTTATAAAGGGGCTATGGTAACTCACTTGGGGTCAGGGAGTACTTTTAGGGAATAGGGTAACTCACTTGGGTCTGGTAGTACTTATAAAGGGGCTTTGGTAACTCACTTGGGGTCAGGGAGTACTTATAAAGGGGCTATGGTAACTCACTTGGGTTCAGGGTGTACTTATAAAGGGGCTAGGATAACTCACTTGGGGTCAGGGTGTACTTATAAAGGGGCTAGGGTAACTCACTTGGGGTCAGGGAGTACTAATAAGGGACTAGGGTAACTCACTTGGGATCTGGTAGTACTTATAAAGGGGCTTTGGTAACTCACTTGGGGTCAGGGAGTATTTATAAAGGGGCTATGGTAACTCACTTGGGGTCAGGGAGTACTTATATGGAACTAGGGTAACTCACTTAGGGTCAGGGAGTACTTATAAAGGGGCTATGGTAACTCACTTGGGGTCAGGGAGTACTTTTAGGGACTAGGGTAACTCACTTGGGGTCTGGTAGTACTTATAAAGGGGCTTTGGTAACTCACTTGGGGTCAGGGAGTACTAATAAAGGGGCTATGGTAACTCACTTGGGGTCAGGGAGTACTTATAAAGGGTCTATGGTAACTCACTTTGGGTCTGGTAGTACTTATAAAGGGGCTAGGGTAACTCACTTGGGGTCAGATAGTACTTATAAGGGACTAGGGTAACTCACTTGGGGTCTGGTAGTACTTATAAAGGGGCTTTGGTAACTCACTTGGGGTCAGGGAGTACTGATAAAGGCGATATAGTAACTCACTTGGGGTCCGAGAGTACTTCTATGTAACTAGGGTAACTCACTTGTCGTCAGAGAGTACATATAAAAGAGCTAGGATAACTCACTTGAAGTCAGAGTGTACTTATAAAAAGGCTAGGGTAACTCACTTGGTGTCAGGGAGTACTTATAAGGGACTAGGGTAACTCACTTGGGGTCTGGGAGTACTTATAAAGGGTCTATGGTAACTCACTTGGGGTCAGGGAGTACTTATATGGAATTAGGGTAACTCACTTGGGGTTAGGTAGTACTTATAAAGGGGCTATGGTAACTCACTTGGGGTCGGGGAGTACTTTTAAGGGACTAGGGTAACTCACTTGGGGTCTGGTAGTACTTACAAAGGGGCTATGGTAACTCACTTGGGGTCAGGGAGTACTTATAAGGGACTAGGGTAACTAACTTGGGGTCTGGTAGTACTTATAAAGGGGCTTTGGTAACTCACTTGGGGTCAGGGAGTACTTATAAAGGTGATATAGTAACTCACTTGGGGTCCGAGAGTACTTCTATGTAACTAGGGTAACTCACTTGTGGTCAGAGAGTACATATAAAAGAGCTAGGATAACTCACTTGAAGTCAGAGTGTACTTATAAATAGGCTAGGGTAACTCACTTGGTGTCAGGGAGTACTTATAAGGGACTAGGGTAACTCACTTGGGGTCTGGGAGTACTTATAAAGGGTCTATGGTAACTCACTTTGGGTCAGGGAGTACATATAAAGGGGCTAGGGTAACTCACTTGGGGTCAGGGTGTACTTATAAAGGGGCTAGGGTAACTCACTTGCGGTCAGAGAGTACATATAAAGGGGCTAGGATAACTCACTTGGGGTCAGGGTATACTTATAAAGGGACTAGGGTAACTCAATTGGGGTCTGGGAATACATATAAAGCGGCTAGAATAACTCACTTGCGGCCAGAGAGTACATATAAAGGGGCTACGTTAACTCACTTGCGGTCAGAGAGTACATATAAAGGGGCTAGGATAACTCACTTGGGTTCAGGGTGTACTTATAAAGGGGCTAGGATAACTCACTTGGGGTCAGGGTGTACTTATAAAGGGGCTAGGGTAACTCACTTGGTGTCAGGGAGTACTTATAAGGGACTAGGGTAACTCACTTGGGGTCTGGTAGTACTTATAAAGGGGTTATGGTAACTCACTTGGGGTCAGGGAGTACTTATAAGGGACTAGGGTAACTCACTTGGGGTCAGGGAGTACTTATAAAGGGGCTATGGTAACTCACTTAGGGTCAGGGAGTACTTATATGGAACTAGGGTAACTCACTTGGGGTCAGGCAGTACTTATAAAGGGGCTAGGATAACTCACTTGGGGTCAGGGTGTACTTATAAAGGGGCTAGGGTAACTCACTTGGTGTCAGGGAGTACTTATAAGGGACTAGGGTAACTCACTTGGGTTCAGGGTGTACTTATAAAGGGGCTAGGATAACTCACTTGGGGTCAGGGTGTACTTATAAAGGGGCTAGGGTAACTCACTTGGTGTCAGGGAGTACTTATAAGGGACTAGGGTAACTCACTTGGGGTCTGGTAGTACTTATAAAGGGGTTATGGTAACTCACTTGGGGTCAGGGAGTACTTATAAAGGGGCTAGGATAACTCACTTGGGGTCAGGGTGTACTTATAAAGGGGCTAGGGTAACTCACTTGGGGTCAGGGAGTACTTTTAGGGACTAGGGTAACTCACTTGGGGTCTGGTAGTACTTATAAAGGGGCTTTGGTAACTCACTTGGGGTCAGGGAGTACTTATAAAGGGGCTATGGTAACTCACTTGGGTTCAGGGTGTACTTATAAAGGGGCTAGGATAACTCACTTGGGGTCAGGGAGTACTTATAAAGTGGCTATGGTAACTCACTTAGGGTCTGGTAGTACTTATAAAGGGGCTATGGTAACTCACTTGGGGTCAGGGAGTACTTATAAGGGACTAGGGTAACTCACTTGGGGTCAGGGAGTACTTATAAAGTGGCTATGGTAACTCACTTAGGGTCAGGGAGTACTTATAAAGGGGCTAGGGTAACTCACTTGGGGTCTGGTAGTACTTATAAAGGGGCTTTGGTAACTCACTTGGGGTCAGGGAGTACATATAAAAGGGCTATGGTAACCCACTTGGGGTCAGGGAGTACTTATATCGGACTAGGGTAACTCACTTGCGGTCAGAGGCTACATATAAAGGGGTTAGGATAACTCACTTGGGGTCAGGGAGTGCTTATAAAGGTGATATGGTAACTCACTTGGAGTCAGAGAGTACTTATACGGACTAGGGTAACTCACTTGGGGTCTGGTAGTACTTATAAAGGGGCTTTGGTATCTCACTTGGGGTCAGGGTGTACTTATAAAGGGGCTATGGTAACTCACTTGGGGTCAGGGAGTACTTATATGGAACTAGGGTAACTCACTTGGGGTCAGGGAGTACTTATAAAGGGGCTATGGCAACTCACTTGGGGTCAGGGAGTACTTTTAAGGGACTAGGGTAACTCACTTGGGGTCTGGTAGTACTTATAAGGGACTAGGGTAACTCACTTGGGGTCTGGTAGTACTTATAAAGGGGCTATGGTAACCCACTTGGGGTCAGGGAGTACTTATATCGGACTAGGGTAACTCACTTGGGGTCAGGGAGTACTTATAAAGGGGCTATGGCAACTCACTTGGGGTCAGGGAGTACTTTTAAGGGACTAGGGTAACTCACTTGCGGTCAGGGTGTACTTATAAAGGGGCTAGGGTAACTCACTTGGGTTCTGGTAGTACTTATAAAGGGGCTTTGGTAACTCACTTGGGGTCAGGGAGTACATATAAAAGGGCTATGGTAACCCACTTGGGGTCAGGGAGTACTTATATCGGACTAGGGTAACTCACTTGCGGTCAGAGGCTACATATAAAGGGGTTAGGATAACTCACTTGGGGTCAGGGAGTGCTTATAAAGGTGATATGGTAACTCACTTGGAGTCAGAGAGTACTTCTATGGGACTAGAGTAACTCACTTGCGGTCAGAGAGTACATATAAAGTGGCTAGGGTAACTCACTTGGTGTCAGGGAGTACTTATACGGACTAGGGTAACTCACTTGGGGTCAGGGAGTACTTATAAAGGGGCTATGGCAACTCACTTGGGGTCAGGGAGTACTTTTCAGGGATTAGGGTAACTCACTTGGGGTCTGGTAGTACTTAAAAAGGGGCTATGGTAACTCACTTGTGGTCAGGGAGTACTTATATAAGGGCTACGGTAACTCACTTGGGGAAGGGAGTTCTACTATGGGACTAGGGTAACTCACTTGCGGTAAGAGAGTACATATAAAGGGGCTAGGATAACTCACATGGGGTCAGGGAGTACTTATAAAGGTGATATGGTAACTCACTTGCGGTCAGAGAGTACATATAAAATGGCTAGGGTAACTCACTTGGGGTCAGGGAGTACTTATAAGGGACTAGGGTAACTCAATTGGGGTCTGGGAGTACATATATAGCGGCTAGGATAACTCACTTGCGGCCAGAGAGTACATATAAAGGGGCTAGGGTAACTCACTTGCGGTCAGGGAGTACTTATATGAGACTAGGGTAACACACTTTGGGTCAAGGAGTACTTATTATGGACTAGGGTAACTCACTTGGGGTCTGGGAGTACATATAAAGGGGCTAGGATAACTCACTTGGGGCCAGGGAATGCTAATATGGGACTAGGGTACCTCACTTGCGGTCAGAGAAGACATATAAAGGGGCTAGGATAACTCACTTGGGTTCAGGGAGTACTTATAAAAGGGCTATGTTAACTCACTTGGGGTCCGAGAGTACTTCTATGTAACTAGGGTAACTCACTTGTGGTCAGAGAGTACATATAAAAGAGCTAGGATAACTCACTTGAAGTCAGAGTGTACTTATAAAAAGGCTAGGGTAACTCACTTGGTGTCAGGGAGTACTTATAAGGGACTAGGGTAACTCACTTGGGGTCTGGGAGTACTTATAAAGGGTCTATGGTAACTCACTTTGGGTCAGGGAGTACATATAAAGGGGCTAGGGTAACTCACTTGGGGTCAGAGAGTACTTATAAGGGACTAGGGGTAACTCACTTGCGGTCAGAGAGTACATATAAAGGGGCTAGGATAACTCACTTGGGTTCAGGGTGTACTTATAAAGGGGCTAGGATAACTCACTTGGGGTCAGGGTGTACTTATAAAGGGGCTAGGGTAACTCACTTGGTGTCAGGGAGTACTTATAAGGGACTAGGGTAACTCACTTGGGGTCTGGTAGTACTTATAAAGGGGCTATGGTAACTCACTTGGGGTCAGGGAGTGCTTATAAAGGTGATATGGTAACTCACTTGGAGTCAGAGAGTACTTATACGGACTAGGGTAACTCACTTGGGGTCTGGTAGTACTTATAAAGGGGCTATGGTAACTCACTTGGGGTCAGGGAGTGCTTATAAAGGTGATATGGTAACTCACTTGGAGTCAGAGAGTACTTATACGGACTAGGGTAACTCACTTGGGGTCTGGTAGTACTTATAAAGGGGCTTTGGTATCTCACTTGCGGTCAGGGTGTACTTATAAAGGGGGCTAGGGTAACTCACTAGCGGTCAGAGAGTACATATAAAGGGGCTAGGATAACTCACTTGGGGTCAGGGTATACTTATAAAGGGACTAGGGTAACTCAATTGGGGTCTGGGAATACATATAAAGCGGCTAGAATAACTCACTTGCGGCCAGAGAGTACATATAAAGGGGCTAGGTTAACTCACTTGCGGTCAGAGAGTACATATAAAGGGGCTAGGATAACTCACTTGGGTTCAGGGTGTACTTATAAAGGGGCTAGGATAACTCACTTGGGGTCAGGGTGTACTTATAAAGGGGCTAGGGTAACTCACTTGGTGTCAGGGAGTACTTATAAGGGACTAGGGTAACTCACTTGGGGTCTGGTAGTACTTATAAAGGGGTTTATGGTAACTCACTTGGGGTCAGGGAGTACTTATAAGGGACTAGGGTAACTCACTTGGGGTCAGGGAGTACTTATAAAGGGGCTATGGTAACTCACTTAGGGTCAGGGAGTACTTATATGGAACTAGGGTAACTCACTTGGGGTCAGGGAGTACTTATAAATGGGCTATGGTAACTCACTTGGGGTCAGGGAGTACTTATAAGGTTCTAGGGTAACTCACTTGGGATCTGGTAGTACTTATAAAGGGGCTTTGGTAACTCACTTGGGGTCAGGGAGTATGTATAAAGGGGCTATGGTAACTCACTTGGGGTCAGGGAGTACTTATATGGAACTAGGGTAACTCACTTAGGGTCAGGGAGTACTTATAAAGGGGCTATGGTAACTCACTTGGGGTCAGGGAGTACTTTTAGGGAATAGGGTAACTCACTTGGGTCTGGTAGTACTTATAAAGGGGCTTTGGTAACTCACTTGGGGTCAGGGAGTACTTATAAAGGGGCTATGGTAACTCACTTGGGTTCAGGGTGTACTTATAAAGGGGCTAGGATAACTCACTTGGGGTCAGGGTGTACTTATAAAGGGGCTAGGGTAACTCACTTGGGGTCAGGGAGTACTAATAAGGGACTAGGGTAACTCACTTGGGATCTGGTAGTACTTATAAAGGGGCTTTGGTAACTCACTTGGGGTCAGGGAGTATTTATAAAGGGGCTATGGTAAACTCACTTGGGGTCAGGGAGTACTTATATGGAACTAGGGTAACTCACTTAGGGTCAGGGAGTACTTATAAAGGGGCTATGGTAACTCACTTGGGGTCAGGGAGTACTTTTAGGGACTAGGGTAACTCACTTGGGGTCTGGTAGTACTTATAAAGGGGCTTTGGTAACTCACTTGGGGTCAGGGAGTACTAATAAAGGGGCTATGGTAACTCACTTGGGGTCAGGGAGTACTTATAAAGGGTCTATGGTAACTCACTTTGGGTCTGGTAGTACTTATAAAGGGGCTAGGGTAACTCACTTGGGGTCAGATAGTACTTATAAGGGACTAGGGTAACTCACTTGGGGTCTGGTAGTACTTATAAAGGGGCTTTGGTAACTCACTTGGGGTCAGGGAGTACTGATAAAGGCGATATAGTAACTCACTTGGGGTCCGAGAGTACTTCTATGTAACTAGGGTAACTCACTTGTCGTCAGAGAGTACATATAAAAGAGCTAGGATAACTCACTTGAAGTCAGAGTGTACTTATAAAAAGGCTAGGGTAACTCACTTGGTGTCAGGGAGTACTTATAAGGGACTAGGGTAAACTCACTTGGGGTCTGGGAGTACTTATAAAGGGTCTATGGTAACTCACTTGGGGTCAGGGAGTACTTATATGGAATTAGGGTAACTCACTTGGGGTTAGGTAGTACTTATAAAGGGGCTATGGTAACTCACTTGGGGTCGGGGAGTACTTTTAAGGGACCTAGGGTAACTCACTTGGGGTCTGGTAGTACTTACAAAGGGGCTATGGTAACTCACTTGGGGTCAGGGAGTACTTATAAGGGACTAGGGTAACTAACTTGGGGTCTGGTAGTACTTATAAAGGGGCTTTGGTAACTCACTTGGGGTCAGGGAGTACTTATAAAGGTGATATAGTAACTCACTTGGGGTCCGAGAGTACTTCTATGTAACTAGGGTAACTCACTTGTGGTCAGAGAGTACATATAAAAGAGCTAGGATAACTCACTTGAAGTCAGAGTGTACTTATAAATAGGCTAGGGTAACTCACTTGGTGTCAGGGAGTACTTATAAGGGACTAGGGTAACTCACTTGGGGTCTGGGAGTACTTATAAAGGGTCTATGGTAACTCACTTTGGGTCAGGGAGTACATATAAAGGGGCTAGGGTAACTCACTTGGGGTCAGGGTGTACTTATAAAGGGGCTAGGGTAACTCACTTGCGGTCAGAGAGTACATATAAAGGGGCTAGGATAACTCACTTGGGGTCAGGGTATACTTATAAAGGGACTAGGGTAACTCAATTGGGGTCTGGGAATACATATAAAGCGGCTAGAATAACTCACTTGCGGCCAGAGAGTACATATAAAGGGGCTACGTTAACTCACTTGCGGTCAGAGAGTACATATAAAGGGGCTAGGATAACTCACTTGGGTTCAGGGTGTACTTATAAAGGGGCTAGGATAACTCACTTGGGGTCAGGGTGTACTTATAAAGGGGCTAGGGTAACTCACTTGGTGTCAGGGGAGTACTTATAAGGGACTAGGGTAACTCACTTGGGGTCTGGTAGTACTTATAAAGGGGTTATGGTAACTCACTTGGGGTCAGGGAGTACTTATAAGGGACTAGGGTAACTCACTTGGGGTCAGGGAGTACTTATAAAGGGGCTATGGTAACTCACTTAGGGTCAGGGAGTACTTATATGGAACTAGGGTAACTCACTTGGGGTCAGGCAGTACTTATAAAGGGGCTAGGATAACTCACTTGGGGTCAGGGTGTACTTATAAAGGGGCTAGGGTAACTCACTTGGTGTCAGGGAGTACTTATAAGGGACTAGGGTAACTCACTTGGGTTCAGGGTGTACTTATAAAGGGGCTAGGATAACTCACTTGGGGTCAGGGTGTACTTATAAAGGGGCTAGGGTAACTCACTTGGTGTCAGGGAGTACTTATAAGGGACTAGGGTAACTCACTTGGGGTCTGGTAGTACTTATAAAGGGGTTATGGTAACTCACTTGGGGGTCAGGGAGTACTTATAAAGGGGCTAGGATAACTCACTTGGGGTCAGGGTGTACTTATAAAGGGGCTAGGGTAACTCACTTGGGGTCAGGGAGTACTTTTAGGGACTAGGGTAACTCACTTGGGGTCTGGTAGTACTTATAAAGGGGCTTTGGTAACTCACTTGGGGTCAGGGAGTACTTATAAAGGGGCTAATGGTAACTCACTTGGGTTCAGGGTGTACTTATAAAGGGGCTAGGATAACTCACTTGGGGTCAGGGAGTACTTATAAAGTGGCTATGGTAACTCACTTAGGGTCTGGTAGTACTTATAAAGGGGCTATGGTAACTCACTTGGGGTCAGGGAGTACTTATAAGGGACTAGGGTAACTCACTTGGGGTCAGGGAGTACTTATAAAGTGGCTATGGTAACTCACTTAGGGTCAGGGAGTACTTATAAAGGGGCTAGGGTAACTCACTTGGGGTCTGGTAGTACTTATAAAGGGGCTTTGGTAACTCACTTGGGGTCAGGGAGTACATATAAAAGGGCTATGGTAACCCACTTGGGGTCAGGGAGTACTTATATCGGACTAGGGTAACTCACTTGCGGTCAGAGGCTACATATAAAGGGGTTAGGATAACTCACTTGGGGTCAGGGAGTGCTTATAAAGGTGATATGGTAACTCACTTGGAGTCAGAGAGTACTTATACGGACTAGGGTAACTCACTTGGGGTCTGGTAGTACTTATAAAGGGGCTTTGGTATCTCACTTGGGGTCAGGGTGTACTTATAAAGGGGCTATGGTAACTCACTTGGGGTCAGGGAGTACTTATATGGAACTAGGGTAACTCACTTGGGGTCAGGGAGTACTTATAAAGGGGCTATGGCAACTCACTTGGGGTCAGGGAGTACTTTTAAGGGACTAGGGTAACTCACTTGGGGTCTGGTAGTACTTATAAGGGACTAGGGTAACTCACTTTTGGGGTCTGGTAGTACTTATAAAGGGGCTATGGTAACCCACTTGGGGTCAGGGAGTACTTATATCGGACTAGGGTAACTCACTTGGGGTCAGGGAGTACTTATAAAGGGGCTATGGCAACTCACTTGGGGTCAGGGAGTACTTTTAAGGGACTAGGGTAACTCACTTGCGGTCAGGGTGTACTTATAAAGGGGCTAGGGTACTCACTTGGGTTCTGGTAGTACTTATAAAGGGGCTTTGGTAACTCACTTGGGTCAGGGAGTACATATAAAAGGGCTATGGTAACCCACTTGGGGTCAGGGAGTACTTATATCGGACTAGGGTAACTCACTTGCGGTCAGAGGCTACATATAAAGGGGTTAGGATAACTCACTTGGGGTCAGGGAGTGCTTATAAAGGTGATATGGTAACTCACTTGGAGTCAGAGAGTACTTCTATGGGACTAGAGTAACTCACTTGCGGTCAGAGAGTACATATAAAGTGGCTAGGGTAACTCACTTGGTGTCAGGGAGTACTTATACGGACTAGGGTAACTCACTTGGGGTCAGGGAGTACTTATAAAGGGGCTATGGCAACTCACTTGGGGTCAGGGAGTACTTTTCAGGGATTAGGGTAACTCACTTGGGGTCTGGTAGTACTTAAAAAGGGGCTATGGTAACTCACTTGTGGTCAGGGAGTACTTATATAAGGGCTACGGTAACTCACTTGGGGAAGGGAGTTCTACTATGGGACTAGGGTAACTCACTTGCGGTAAGAGAGTACATATAAAGGGGCTAGGATAACTCACATGGGGTCAGGGAGTACTTATAAAGGTGATATGGTAACTCACTTGCGGTCAGAGAGTACATATAAAATGGCTAGGGTAACTCACTTGGGGTCAGGGAGTACTTATAAGGGACTAGGGTAACTCAATTGGGGTCTGGGAGTACATATATAGCGGCTAGGATAACTCACTTGCGGCCAGAGAGTACATATAAAGGGGCTAGGGTAACTCACTTGCGGTCAGGGAGTACTTATATGAGACTAGGGTAACACACTTTGGGTCAAGGAGTACTTATTATGGACTAGGGTAACTCACTTGGGGTCTGGGAGTACATATAAAGGGGCTAGGATAACTCACTTGGGGCCAGGGAATGCTAATATGGGACTAGGGTACCTCACTTGCGGTCAGAGAAGACATATAAAGGGGCTAGGATAACTCACTTGGGTTCAGGGAGTACTTATAAAAGGGCTATGTTAACTCACTTGGGGTCCGAGAGTACTTCTATGTAACTAGGGTAACTCACTTGTGGTCAGAGAGTACATATAAAAGAGCTAGGATAACTCACTTGAAGTCAGAGTGTACTTATAAAAAGGCTAGGGTAACTCACTTGGTGTCAGGGAGTACTTATAAGGGACTAGGGTAACTCACTTGGGGTCTGGGAGTACTTATAAAGGGTCTATGGTAACTCACTTTGGGTCAGGGAGTACATATAAAGGGGCTAGGGTAACTCACTTGGGGTCAGAGAGTACTTATAAGGGACTAGGGTAACTCACTTGCGGTCAGAGAGTACATATAAAGGGGCTAGGATAACTCACTTGGGTTCAGGGTGTACTTATAAAGGGGCTAGGATAACTCACTTGGGGTCAGGGTGTACTTATAAAAGGGGCTAGGGTAACTCACTTGGTGTCAGGGAGTACTTATAAGGGACTAGGGTAACTCACTTGGGGTCTGGTAGTACTTATAAAGGGGGCTATGGTAACTCACTTGGGGTCAGGGAGTGCTTATAAAGGTGATATGGTAACTCACTTGGAGTCAGAGAGTACTTATACGGACTAGGGTAACTCACTTGGGGTCTGGTAGTACTTATAAAGGGGCTTTGGTATCTCACTTGGGGTCAGGGTGTACTTATAAAGGGGCTATGGTAACTCACTTGGGGTCAGGGAGTACTTATATGGAACTAGGGTAACTCACTTGGGGTCAGGGAGTACTTATAAAGGGGCTATGGCAACTCACTTGGGGTCAGGGAGTACTTTTAAGGGACTAGGGTAACTCACTTGGGGTCTGGTAGTACTTATAAGGGACTAGGGTAACTCACTTGGGGTCTGGTAGTACTTATAAAGGGGCTATGGTAACCCACTTGGGGTCAGGGGAGTACTTATATCGGACTAGGGTAACTCACTTGGGGTCAGGGAGTACTTATAAAGGGGCTATGGCAACTCACTTGGGGTCAGGGAGTACTTTTAAGGGACTAGGGTAACTCACTTGCGGTCAGGGTGTACTTATAAAGGGGCTAGGGGTAACTCACTTGGGTTCTGGTAGTACTTATAAAGGGGCTTTGGTAACTCACTTGGGGTCAGGGAGTACATATAAAAGGGCTATGGTAACCCACTTGGGTCAGGGAGTACTTATATCGGACTAGGGTAACTCACTTGCGGTCAGAGGCTACATATAAAGGGGTTAGGATAACTCACTTGGGGTCAGGGAGTGCTTATAAAGGTGATATGGTAACTCACTTGGAGTCAGAGAGTACTCTATGGGACTAGAGTAACTCACTTGCGGTCAGAGAGTACATATAAAGTGGCTAGGGTAACTCACTTGGTGTCAGGGAGTACTTATACGGACTAGGGTAACTCACTTGGGGTCAGGGAGTACTTATAAAGGGGCTATGGCAACTCACTTGGGGTCAGGGAGTACTTTTCAGGGATTAGGGTAACTCACTTGGGGTCTGGTAGTACTTAAAAAGGGGCTATGGTAACTCACTTGTGGTCAGGGAGTACTTATATAAGGGCTACGGTAACTCACTTGGGGAAGGGAGTTCTACTATGGGACTAGGGTAACTCACTTGCGGTAAGAGAGTACATATAAAGGGGCTAGGATAACTCACATGGGGTCAGGGAGTACTTATAAAGGTGATATGGTAACTCACTTGCGGTCAGAGAGTACATATAAAATGGCTAGGGTAACTCACTTGGGGTCAGGGAGTACTTATAAGGGACTAGGGTAACTCAATTGGGGTCTGGGAGTACATATATAGCGGCTAGGATAACTCACTTGCGGCCAGAGAGTACATATAAAGGGGCTAGGGTAACTCACTTGCGGTCAGGGAGTACTTATATGAGACTAGGGTAACACACTTTGGGTCAAGGAGTACTTATTATGGACTAGGGTAACTCACTTGGGGTCTGGGATACATATAAAGGGGCTAGGATAACTCACTTGGGGCCAGGGAATGCTAATATGGGACTAGGGTACCTCACTTGCGGTCAGAGAAGACATATAAAGGGGCTAGGATAACTCACTTGGGTTCAGGGAGTACTTATAAAAGGGCTATGTTAACTCACTTGGGGTCCGAGAGTACTTCTATGTAACTAGGGTAACTCACTTGTGGTCAGAGAGTACATATAAAAGAGCTAGGATAACTCACTTGAAGTCAGAGTGTACTTATAAAAAGGCTAGGGTAACTCACTTGGTGTCAGGGAGTACTTATAAGGGACTAGGGTAACTCACTTGGGGTCTGGGAGTACTTATAAAGGGTCTATGGTAACTCACTTTGGGTCAGGGAGTACATATAAAGGGGGCTAGGGTAACTCACTTGGGGTCAGAGAGTACTTATAAGGGACTAGGGTAACTCACTTGCGGTCAGAGAGTACATATAAAGGGGCTAGGATAACTCACTTGGGTTCAGGGTGTACTTATAAAGGGGCTAGGATAACTCACTTGGGGTCAGGGTGTACTTATAAAGGGGCTAGGGTAACTCACTTGGTGTCAGGGAGTACTTATAAGGGACTAGGGTAACTCACTTGGGGTCTGGTAGTACTTATAAAGGGGCTATGGTAACTCACTTGGGGTCAGGGAGTACTTATAAGGGACTAGGGTAACTCACTTGGGGTCAGGGAGTACTTATAAAGTGGCTATGGTAACTCACTTAGGGTCAGGGAGTACTTATAAGGGACTAGGGTAACTCACTTGGGATCTGGTAGTACTTATAAAGGGGCTTTGGTAAATCACTTGGGGTCAGGGAGTACTTATATGGAACTAGGGTAACTCACTTGGGGTTAGGTAGTACTTATAAAGGGGCTATGGTAACTCACTTGGGGTCAGGGAGTACTTTTAAGGGACTAGGGTAACTCACTTGGGGTCTGGTAGTACTTATAAAGGGGCTATGGTAACTCACTTGGATTCAGGAAGTACTTATAAGGGACTAGGGTAACTCACTTGGGGTCTGGTAGTACTTATAAAGGGGCTTTGGTAACTCACTTGGGGTCCGAGAGTACTTCTATGTAACTAGGGTAACTCACTTGTGGTCAGAGAGTACATATAAAAGAGCTAGGATAACTCACTTGAAGTCAGAGTGTACTTATAAAAAGGCTAGGGTAACTCACTTGGTGTCAGGGAGTACTTATAAGGGGACTAGGGTAACTCACTTGGGGTCTATGAGTACTTATAAAGGGTCTATGGTAACTCACTTTGGGTCAGGGAGTACATATAAAGGGGCTAGGGTAACTCACTTGCGGTCAGGGTGTACTTATAAAGGGGCTAGGGTAACTCACTAGCGGTCAGAGAGTACATATAAAGGGGCTAGGATAACTCACTTGGGGTCAGGGTATACTTATAAAGGGACTAGGGTAACTCAATTGGGGTCTGGGAATACATATAAAGCGGCTA
>NW_027117119.1:0-35113 GCF_024137725.1 Prorops nasuta | reverse complement strand
GGAACGAATCCCATACGAGATTAACGAACCTGACGTCGCTACTCTACATCAGGGATCCGAGGAAGACGCCGATTCAGAAAGCGAAAGGGAAATCGAGAACTCCGAACCAGAAGACGATGAACGTGGCTCCGTCATGGAAGGGACGAACGAAATAGTACAAAGACTTGATAGTGACGCGCAGCAGGAGACAATCACCGTGACGGAAAACCGAGATCCAATACATCTAATAAATGATAACCTAGTTTACTTGGTGACAAAACAGGGACACCCACTAGATATAGGAGCAATGATCTTGAAGGAAGAAAACAAATGGCCACCCTTAGAAGAACTGATGGTAGGGAGAGGAAAGATTAAAAAGGTGGGAAGCAAATACCACATAGCACTCGCGGCAAACCACAGCATACATGCAGCCGTAGAAGAAATCGATCTTGCCGAATGTTTCTCATGTTTGTCGTTAATGATGATGGACCACGAAATAACGTCGGTCGCCATAGCGAAAACAGAAAACCTGAACGGAATAACTTGGAGGAGAATTATCCAAATTATGGAGGAAAAACTGAACGGAGTGGCCAACAAAATCACTGTTACATTGAACTTAACCAGACCCTTGGAGCAACACGAAAGGCTTGAGGTATTAAAGGGTTTTCATGAATCAGCTTACGGTGGGCATAAAGGAATACATAAAACCTTACAACGTATCCGCCAATACTACTATTGGAAGGGGATAAAGAACGACATACAAGAATACATAGCCAGATGTAAAGAATGTCAGCTGAACAAAATAGTGCAGCGCAGAACCAAACAACCCATGATCCTAACAGATACTCCAGGGAGTGCTTTTGATAAAGTATCAATGGACATAGTGGGACCCTTACCCGAAACTGATCAGGGAAATCTGTATATATTAACAATCCAAGACCTACTAACGAAATACTCGTTAGCGATACCTTTAAAAAGGGCAGACTCGATACAGATAGCCGACGCATTCACCAAAAACTTCATATGCAAATTCGGATCACCAAAGGCGATACTGACGGATCAAGGAAGCGCATTTAACAGCGTAATGATGAAACGAATGATGAAACAATTGCGAATCAGACACTGGACCACCACGGCTTATTACCCTCAGAGCAATGGATCCATAGAGAGATCCCATCGCGTTCTGAAGGAATATCTGAGGATCTATGTGGATAAAACCAATAATTGGGATCAATTTCTGGAGTTAGCATCGTTCTCGTACAACACTAGCGTACACCAGGGTACGAAATTTACCCCTCATGAGTTGGTGTTCGGGACCATAGCAAATGTACCGCTGGGAAAGACGCCACCTACTTGGGAAATAGAAACCTACCCTGGATACTGGGAAAATCTGAAAGGAAAAATCAAAGACCTCCAAGCTGAAGCCATGGACAACTTGGCTAAAGCAAAGGTGCGAAGCAAGGACTATTATGACCGAAAGATCAACCCTTGTAGCTTTAGAATAGGAGATAACGTCCTACTACTCAACGAAACTGGCGGAAAACTCTCCCCTAGGTTCAACGGACCGTACAAGGTGATAAGGGTCACCGAACAAAATAACGTGACCATAAAAACCGGGAATAGAGAGAAAACCGTTCACGCGAATAAATTACGGAAGGTCCGGGTGAACGCCAGCGATAGCGACGACTCCAGCGACTTGTAAACGAAAAGGAGTGGGATTTATAGTCTCCGGGACTCTATCAACAAACAAAAAGAGGTTTAAAGTCTCTAAGACTATATATATATACAAAAAACTAAAAAGGTTTTGAGTCGCCAGGACTGTAGAAAAAAAAAAACTAAAAAGGTTTTGAGTCGCCAGGACTGTAGAAAAAAAAAAAACTAAAAAGGTTTTGAGTCGCCAGGACTAGAAATAAAGAAAATAAAAGGGTTTAAAGTCCTTAAGACTGACGAGGATAGGATCACGCCCTTTAACGCACATACATCTTTCTTTTTTCGTCGAAGACGTTTGGGTTTGGGACCCCAATTGAGGCGAAAACTCTCAGGAATCGGGATGCGCGGCACCCGACTGAGAGCCTCCCTATCCAACCCGCACTCAGTCTCGACGTTGATCCGCAAAAGCTCCCGGAGACGTGCCACCTCGGCCTTAAATTCATCCCCGTGCGCTCCATTCGGACCTCGGGCACACCCATGCATATCCAAGTACGCATGAATCATCTCATGCAGAACCGTACGCACCAAATACGCGCGAGTTTGGCCTGCATGTGTTTTAGATGAGATCACAATCTCCTTAAGTCCAAATATGGTGCGACCAAAATCGCTGGTAACCCGGGTCGACCACCTTATAGAGTATCCCGGCAAATCGTCGTTAAAGGCCAGGATTTTAAATTGCCGGAACATCTCTTGGAGGTCTGGAGGATTGTCCGGCTCGAATAGAGGGTAAATCGGACTGACCCTTTTAGGATTGAAATTTGGCGGAAGCTCCAAAGGGCGGGTTAAACCCAGATTCCAGAAATAAGGAGGCGCCGTAAAGTCTTTAACCAAGGGACCAGATGAGGTAGAGGGCTCCATAACTTAGGAGAATACCTACAAAAGAGGAAGAATAGAAGAGGGGCACCAAAGATATAGGACCAAAACGAGAAATAATCACTCACCACCAAATGTTCAGATCCGGATAACCTCAGCGTGTAACTAACCTACACGGCAGGAGCAGAGGGCTCACGCAACGGACTAAGAACCACACGACTTATCACGTTAACGTCTCTCGACGGAATGCGCATAGATTGCCCAGATGATTGAAATGTTAGGGACTAACATTAAACTAAGGGGGGGGATGTTGCGTCCTGATAGGCCAGCACAATTATTTTTCCCACGAGACGACCACACTGGACCACGAGGACGGAAGCAGCCGAATCAGGGGATACGCTACCAAGAGGACACCGCCAACGGGAATGCCTATATCTCAATACCTGGAAGAGATACGGAGATACCAAGCGGACCAATGGGAAGCTAGAAACCTGCAGGATATATAATGTCCAGTTTAGAATTGGATATCATCTACCGTTTAGGAGTTATAAACAAAAGAAGTCATCCCATCTTCTGAAGATCGGGACTAAGGAACAGGTGGTGGGGGAACTATTCGAAGCCACCTCAAAACTTCAGATATTAATAATTAATTAACTAGTAAGGATAGAGAGTCGAAACTCGGTGGGGTTTATCAACGTTGTTGAAGGATTGTTTATGTTAAGTTTCATTAAATTACAACAATGTTTAAGCTCTCGCCTGTGATTGGCTCTAGTCCAAATGGTGGGGGAACTACCTCGGACCATATCGAAACTTTAGATGTTAATAAATAAATAATGAGTTAAGTTACGAAGCCGAAACTTGGAGGGGATTATCAACATTGCTGAAAGAATGTTTATGTTAAATCTCACTAAATTGTGACAATGTTTAATCTCTCGCCTGTGATTGGCTCAAATCCGGGTAGTGGGGATTACTTCAGACCATGTCAAGACTTCGAATACCAATAAATAATTAATTAACGAAGACATTAAGTCGAAACTTGGTAGGATTTGTCAGCAGGGGTGAAGGATTGTTTATGCCAAATCTCAGCCAGATACGAGCATGTAAAGATGATACCTATAACTATTTCGGATATTAATGTTTAATAAATAACTAAGGAAATAATTAGTAATTAAGAAATCCATGTAAAATAACATATGATTAAGAACTTCCTATGTAAATTAGAATAAGGAACTATGTGAAACTAAAGGATACACCGTGAGAGAGAATCCCTGCTCCCTGATTGGTGCGGCGGTGGAACGTGTGAATTCTTGAGCGGTCTCTCTCCATGGTCCGTCCTCTAGTATATAAGGCGGTGCCATATCGGTGCCAGGAAGCAGTAGTTGTAGCTGTAGAACTGTATCTCATCCTCGTTTCCATACGACTGGAACGAAATAAAAGAGTTTTTGATAGAAAGGAAAATTTCTTAAGACAGTGCGGACCACCGCAACTTTTGAACCTTTCACAGGAGAAAGTGCGGACCACCGCAAACTCCTTCTAGGCCCACATCCGGAAGGTGCGGACCACCGCAAACCGGTTGTGTTAAATCAATCTACAGGCAGTGCGGACCACCGCAACCTGGTTTTTCCAGCCCAAGGCCAGTGCGGACAACCGCAATCCTTGCGGTCTATTGGGAGGGAAATCTACTTTGACCCTGGACCCCCCGTCGATCAAACCCAGAAGACGTCGTAGGAGAGGAGGAAGGAAGAATCAATTGAGGAAACTTCAGAGACTTCACGCCACCTCCGGGATTTCACCCTTCGAATTCCATTCCTCCGAGTTGCCTTCGGAGACGCCTCCCGTGG
This sequence comes from Prorops nasuta, assembly GCF_024137725.1. Classification (NCBI taxonomy): domain Eukaryota; kingdom Metazoa; phylum Arthropoda; class Insecta; order Hymenoptera; family Bethylidae; genus Prorops; species Prorops nasuta. The sequence goes on along the minus strand of NW_027117119.1, from coordinate 30,770 downwards.
AAGGATCTTCAACAGGACCTCCCCCAGCCCACGCTATTGAGATCAACGGGATCCCGGATTTCCCCATCATTTGGAAATTAATACCAATTGACCTACCTACCCCGGCGTACCTTCCTATTGGTCTCAGAGTCCCTCCAGCAGATGCCGCCAAGGTTCCCCAGGGTCCAACAGCTAACATGCGTCCAGGACCGTAAATATTTCGACCCAGAGTCCGGGCATTATCACTGCGCTTGGTGTTACGAGCAGTCCGGGGAGATCGGAGCAATCGAGGTCTCTGGGCACTGGATCTACCAAACGGGGCTTCCTCGAGGCGATAAATGTGTGCTATGCGGCGATGAAACTGTCGATGTCCAGGCTCTCGTAAAATGCGTCTATTGTAGAATAGCTTACAGAGACTATTCAATCTATTTTTATAACCAAAATATTAATACTAGGGAAAGAATTGTACAAACATATTCCACGTATTCTGTACCTTTCAAACCTTTGTTATGAATAAATAATGTAAATTCTAAAGTTTGTTAATTCTTAAAAAATTAACTGGTGACAGCGGCCCATATAGAAATCCTGTTGTCGTACTAAGGGATCTCCGCTACCAAATCGTGGGATTTTCCCTTTAGCTACAACACTTGTGGTCAGGGAGTACTGATAAAGGTGATATGGTAACTCACTTGGGGACAGGGAGTACTTATATAGGGCTAGGGTAACTCACTTGGTGTCTGTGAGTACTTATATGGGACCAGGGTACCTCACTTGGGGACAGGGGGTACTTATTAAAGGGCTAGGGTAACTCTCTTGAGGTCAGGGAGTACTTATAAGGGACTAGGGTAACTCACTTGGGGTCTGGGAGTACATATAAAGCGGCTAGGATAACTCACTTGCGGTCAGAGAGTACATATAAAGGGGATAGGGTAACTCACTTGCGGTCAGAGATTACATATGAAGGGGCTAGGATAAATCACTTGGGGTCATGGAGTACTTATAAATGGGCTATGGTAACTCACTTGGGGCCAGGGAGTACTAATATGAAACTAAGGTAACACACTTGGGGTCAGGGAGTACTTATAAAGGTGCTACGGTGACTCATTTGGGGTCAGGGAGTACCTCTATGGGACTAGGGTAACTCACTTGTTTTCAGGGAATTCATATGTGAAACTAGGGTAACACACTTGGGATCAGGGAGTACTTATAAAGGGGCTAGGGTAACTCACTTGCAGTCAGAGAGTACATATAAAGGGGCTAGGATAACTCACTTGCGGTCAGAGAGTACATATAAAGTGGCTAGGATAACTCACTTGGGGTCAGGGAGTACTACTATGGGACTAGGGTAACGCACTTGCGGCCAGAGAGTACAAATAAAGGGGCTAGGATAACTCACTTGGGGTCAGGGAGTACTTATAAAGGTGATATGGTAACTCACTTGGGGTCAGGGAGTACTTATTTGGGACTAAGGTAACCCACTTGGGGCCTGGGAGTACATATAAAGCGGCTAGGATAACTCACTTGCGGTCAGAGATTACATATAAAGGGGCTAGGGTAACTCATTTGCGGTCAGAGAGTACATATAAAGGGGCTAGGATAACTCACTTGGGGTCAGGGAGTACTTATAAAGGGGCTATGGTAACTCACTTGCGGTCAGAGAGTACTTATAAAGTGGCTAGGGTAACTCACTTGGGGTCAGGGAGTACTTATAAAGAGGCTAGGATAACTCACTTGGGGTCAGGGAGTACTTATAAAGGTTATATCGTAACTCACTTGGGGTCAGGGAGTACTTATAAATGGGCTAGGATAACTCACTTGCCGTCAGAGAGTACATATAATGGGGCTAGGATAACTCACTTGCGGTCGGAGAGTACATATAAAGGGGCTAGGATAACTCACTTGGGGTCAGGGAGTACATATAGAGGGGCTAGGATAACTCACTTGGGGTGAGGTAGTACTTATAAAGGAGCTATGGTAACTCACTTGGGGCAGGGAGTACTAATATGAAACTAGGGTAACACACTTGGGGTGAGGGAGTACTTATAAAGGAGCTAGGATAACTCACTTGGGGTCAGGAAGTACATATAATGGGGCTAGGATAACTCACTTGCGGTCGAAGAGTACATATAAAGGGGCTAGGATAACTCACTTGGGGTCAGGAAGTACATATAAAGGGGCTAGGATAACTCACTTGCGGTCAGAGAGTACATATAAAAGGGCTAGGATAACTCACTTGGGGTCAGGGAGTACTTACAAAGGGGCTAGGATAACTCACTTGGGGTGAGGTAGTACTAATATGAAACTAGGGTAACACACTTGGGGTCAGGGAGTACTTATAAAGGGGCTAGGATAACTCACTTGGGATCAGAGAGTACATATAAAGGGGCTAGGATAACTCACTTGCGGTCAGAGAGTACATATAAAGGGGCTAGGATAACTCACTTGCGGTCAGAGAGTACATATAAAGGGGCTAGGATAACTCACTTAGGGGTCAGGGAGTACTTATATAGGGGCTAGGGTAACTCACTTGGGGTCAGGGAGTACTTCGATGGGACTAGGATAACTCACTTGGGGTCAGGGAGTACTTATAAAGGGGCTAGGGTAACACACTTTAGGTCAAGGAGTACTTATATGGGACTAGGGTAACTCACTTGGTGTCTGTGAGTATTTATATGGGACCAGGGTAACTCACTTGGGGTCAGGGTGTACTTATTAAAGTGCTAGGGTAAATATCTTGGAGTCAGGGAGTACTTATAAGGGACTAGGGTAACTCACTTGGGGTCTGGGAGTAGATATAAAGCGGCTAGGATAAGTCACTTGCGGTCAGAGATTACATATAAAGGGGCTAGGGTAACTCACTTGGGGTCAGAGAGTACATATGAAGGGGCTAGGATAACTCACTTGCGGTCAGAGATTACATATAAATGGGCTAGGATAACTCACTAGCGGTCAGAGAGTACATATAAATGGGCTAGGATAACTCACTTGGGGTCAGGGAGTACATATAGTGGGGCTAGGATACCTCACTTGCTGTCAGAGAGTACATATAAAGGGGCTAGGATAACTCACTTAGGGGTCAGGGAGTACTTATATAGGGGCTAGGGTAACTTACTTGGGGTCAGGGATTACTTCGATGGGACTAGGATAACTCACTTGGGGTCAGGGAGTACATTTATGTGACTAAGGTAACACACTTGGGCGTCAGGGAGTACTTCTATGTGACTAGGGTAACTCACTTGGGGTGAGGGAGTACTTCTATGGGACTAGGGTAACTACTTGGGGTCTGGGAGTACTTATATGGGACATGGGTAACTCACTTGGGGTCAGGGAGTCCTTATACAGGGGCTAGGGTAACCCACTTTGGGTCAAAGAATACTTATATTGGACTAGGGTAACTCACTTGTGGTCTGGGAGTACATATAAAGGGGCTAGAGTAACTCACTTGGGGTCAGGGAGTACATTTATGTGACTAAGGTAACACACTTGGGGTCAGGGAGTACTTATAAAGGGGCTAGGGTAACTCACATAGGGTCAGGGAGTACATATATGGGACTAAGATAACTCACTTGGGGTCAGGAATTACTTATAAAGGGGCTATGTTAACTCACTTGGGGTCAGGGAGTACTACTATGGGACTAGGGTAACTCACTTGCGGTCAGAGAGTACTTATAAAGGGGCTAGGATAACTCACTTGTGGTCAGGGAGTACTGATAAAGGTGATATGGTAACTCACTTGGGGACAGGGAGTACTTATATAGGGCTAGGGTAACTCACTTGGTGTCTGTGAGTACTTATATGGGACCAGGGTACCTCACTTGGGGACAGCGGGTACTTATTAAAGGGCTAGGGTAACTCTCTTGAGGTCAGGGAGTACTTATAAGGGACTAGGGTAACTCACTTGGGGTCTGGGAGTACATATAAAGCGGCTAGGATAACTCACTTGCGGTCAGAGAGTACATATAAAGGGGATAGGGTAACTCACTTGCGGTCAGAGATTACATATGAAGGGGCTAGGATAAATCACTTGGGGTCATGGAGTACTTATAAATGGGCTATGGTAACTCACTTGGGGCCAGGGAGTACTAATATGAAACTAAGGTAACACACTTGGGGTCAGGGAGTACTTATAAAGGTGCTACGGTGACTCATTTGGGGTCAGGGAGTACCTCTATGGGACTAGGGTAACTCACTTGTTTTCAGGGAATTCATATGTGAAACTAGGGTAACACACTTGGGATCAGGGAGTACTTATAAAGGGGCTAGGGTAACTCACTTGCAGTCAGAGAGTACATATAAAGGGGCTAGGATAACTCACTTGCGGTCAGAGAGTACATATAAAGTGGCTAGGATAACTCACTTGGGGTCAGGGAGTACTACTATGGGACTAGGGTAACGCACTTGCGGCCAGAGAGTACAAATAAAGGGGCTAGGATAACTCACTTGGGGTCAGGGAGTACTTATAAAGGTGATATGGTAACTCACTTGGGGTCAGGGAGTACTTATTTGGGACTAAGGTAACCCACTTGGGGCCTGGGAGTACATATAAAGCGGCTAGGATAACTCACTTGCGGTCAGAGATTACATATAAAGGGGCTAGGGTAACTCATTTGCGGTCAGAGAGTACATATAAAGGGGCTAGGATAACTCACTTGGGGTCAGGGAGTACTTATAAAGGGGCTATGGTAACTCACTTGCGGTCAGAGAGTACTTATAAAGTGGCTAGGGTAACTCACTTGGGGTCAGGGAGTACTTATAAAGAGGCTAGGATAACTCACTTGGGGTCAGGGAGTACTTATAAAGGTTATATCGTAACTCACTTGGGGTCAGGGAGTACTTATAAATGGGCTAGGATAACTCACTTGCCGTCAGAGAGTACATATAATGGGGCTAGGATAACTCACTTGCGGTCGGAGAGTACATATAAAGGGGCTAGGATAACTCACTTGGGGTCAGGGAGTACATATAGAGGGGCTAGGATAACTCACTTGGGGTGAGGTAGTACTTATAAAGGAGCTATGGTAACTCACTTGGGGCAGGGAGTACTAATATGAAACTAGGGTAACACACTTGGGGTGAGGGAGTACTTATAAAGGAGCTAGGATAACTCACTTGGGGTCAGGAAGTACATATAATGGGGCTAGGATAACTCACTTGCGGTCGAAGAGTACATATAAAGGGGCTAGGATAACTCACTTGGGGTCAGGAAGTACATATAAAGGGGCTAGGATAACTCACTTGCGGTCAGAGAGTACATATAAAAGGGCTAGGATAACTCACTTGGGGTCAGGGAGTACTTACAAAGGGGCTAGGATAACTCACTTGGGGTGAGGTAGTACTAATATGAAACTAGGGTAACACACTTGGGGTCAGGGAGTACTTATAAAGGGGCTAGGATAACTCACTTGGGATCAGAGAGTACATATAAAGGGGCTAGGATAACTCACTTGCGGTCAGAGAGTACATATAAAGGGGCTAGGATAACTCACTTGCGGTCAGAGAGTACATATAAAGGGGCTAGGATAACTCACTTAGGGGTCAGGGAGTACTTATATAGGGGCTAGGGTAACTCACTTGGGGTCAGGGAGTACTTCGATGGGACTAGGATAACTCACTTGGGGTCAGGGAGTACTTATAAAGGGGCTAGGGTAACACACTTTAGGTCAAGGAGTACTTATATGGGACTAGGGTAACTCACTTGGTGTCTGTGAGTATTTATATGGGACCAGGGTAACTCACTTGGGGCCAGGGTGTACTTATTAAAGTGCTAGGGTAAATATCTTGGAGTCAGGGAGTACTTATAAGGGACTAGGGTAACTCACTTGGGGTCTGGGAGTAGATATAAAGCGGCTAGGATAAGTCACTTGCGGTCAGAGATTACATATAAAGGGGCTAGGGTAACTCACTTGGGGTCAGAGAGTACATATGAAGGGGCTAGGATAACTCACTTGCGGTCAGAGATTACATATAAATGGGCTAGGATAACTCACTAGCGGTCAGAGAGTACATATAAATGGGCTAGGATAACTCACTTGGGGTCAGGGAGTACATATAGTGGGGCTAGGATACCTCACTTGCTGTCAGAGAGTACATATAAAGGGGCTAGGATAACTCACTTAGGGGTCAGGGAGTACTTATATAGGGGCTAGGGTAACTTACTTGGGGTCAGGGATTACTTCGATGGGACTAGGATAACTCACTTGGGGTCAGGGAGTACATTTATGTGACTAAGGTAACACACTTGGGCGTCAGGGAGTACTTCTATGTGACTAGGGTAACTCACTTGGGGTGAGGGAGTACTTCTATGGGACTAGGGTAACTACTTGGGGTCTGGGAGTACTTATATGGGACATGGGTAACTCACTTGGGGTCAGGGAGTCCTTATACAGGGGCTAGGGTAACCCACTTTGGGTCAAAGAATACTTATATTGGACTAGGGTAACTCACTTGTGGTCTGGGAGTACATATAAAGGGGCTAGAGTAACTCACTTGGGGTCAGGGAGTACATTTATGTGACTAAGGTAACACACTTGGGGTCAGGGAGTACTTATAAAGGGGCTAGGGTAACTCACATAGGGTCAGGGAGTACATATATGGGACTAAGATAACTCACTTGGGGTCAGGAATTACTTATAAAGGGGCTATGTTAACTCACTTGGGGTCAGGGAGTACTACTATGGGACTAGGGTAACTCACTTGCGGTCAGAGAGTACTTATAAAGGGGCTAGGATAACTCACTTGTGGTCAGGGAGTACTGATAAAGGTGATATGGTAACTCACTTGGGGACAGGGAGTACTTATATAGGGCTAGGGTAACTCACTTGGTGTCTGTGAGTACTTATATGGGACCAGGGTACCTCACTTGGGGACAGCGGGTACTTATTAAAGGGCTAGGGTAACTCTCTTGAGGTCAGGGAGTACTTATAAGGGACTAGGGTAACTCACTTGGGGTCTGGGAGTACATATAAAGCGGCTAGGATAACTCACTTGCGGTCAGAGAGTACATATAAAGGGGATAGGGTAACTCACTTGCGGTCAGGGAGTACTTATAAAGGGGCTTGGGTATCTCACTTTGGTTCAAGGAGTACTTATATGTGCCTAGGGTAACTCAATTGGTGTCTGTGAGTACTTATATGGGACCAGGGTAACTCACTTGGGGCCAGGGAGTACTAATATGAAACTAGGGTAACACACTTGGGGTCAGGGAGTACATTTATGTGACTAAGGTAACACACTTGGGGTCAGGGAGTACTTATAAAGGTGCTACGGTGACTCATTTGGGGTCAGGGAGTACCTCTATGGGACTAGGGTAACTCACTTGTTTTCAGGGAATTCATATGTGAAACTAGGGTAACACACTTGGGATCAGGGAGTACTTATAAAGGGGCTAGGGTAACTCACTTGCAGTCTGAGAGTACATATAAAGGGGCTAGGATAACTCACTTGCGGTCAGAGAGTACATATAAAGTGGCTAGGATAACTCACTTGGGGTCAGGGAGTACTACTATGGGACTAGGGTAACGCACTTGCGGCCAGAGAGTACAAATAAAGGGGCTAGGATAACTCACTTGGGGTCAGGGAGTACTTATTTGGGACTAAGGTAACCCACTTGGGGCCTGGGAGTACATATAAACCGGCTAGGATAACTCACTTGCGGTCAGAGATTACATATAAAGGGGCTAGGGTAACTCATTTGCGGTCAGAGAGTACATATAAAGGGGCTAGGATAACTCACTTGGGGTCAGGGAGTACTTATAAAGGGGCTATGGTAACTCACTTGCGGTCAGAGAGTACTTATAAAGTGGCTAGGGTAACTCACTTGGGGTCAGGGAGTACTTATAAAGAGGCTAGGATAACTCACTTGGGGTCAGGGAGTACTTATAAAGGTTATATCGTAACTCACTTGGGGTCAGGGAGTACTTATAAATGGGCTAGGATAACTCACTTGCCGTCAGAGAGTACATATAATGGGGCTAGGATAACTCACTTGCGGTCGGAGAGTACATATAAAGGGGTTAGGATAACTCACTTGGGGTCAGGGAGTACATATAGAGGGGCTAGGATAACTCACTTGGGGAGAGGTAGTACTTATAAAGGAGCTATGGTAACTCACTTGGGGCAGGGAGTACTAATATGAAACTAGGATAACACACTTGGGGTCAGGGAGTACTTATAAAGGAGCTAGGATAACTCACTTGGGGTCAGGAAGTACATATAATGGGGCTAGGATAACTCACTTGCGGTCGAAGAGTACATATAAAGGGGCTAGGATAACTCACTTGGGGTCAGGGAGTACATATAAAGGGGCTAGGATAACTCACTTGGGGTGAGGTAGTATTTATAAAGGGGCTAGGGTAACTCACTTGGTGTCAGGGAGTACTTATAAAGGGGCTATGGTAATTCACTTGGGGTCAGGGAGTACTTCTATGGGACTAGGGTAACTACTTGGGGTCTGGGAGTACTTATATGGGACATGGGTAACTCACTTGTGGCCAGGGAGTACTTATAAAGGGGCTAAGGTAACCCAATTTGGGTGAAGGAATACTTATATTGGACTAGGGTAACTCACTTGGGTTCTGGGAGTACATATAAAGGGGCTAGGGTTACTCACTTGCGGTCAGAGAGTACATATAAAAGGCTAGAATAACTCACTTGGGGTCAGGGAGTACATATAAGGAGGCTAGGATAACTCACTCTGGTGTCAGAGAGTATTTCTATGGGACTAGGGTAACTACTTGGGGTCTGGGAGTAAATATATGGGACTAGTGTAACTCACTTGGGGTCAGGTAGTACTTATAAATGTGATATGGTAACTCACTTGGGGTCAGGGAGTACTTATAAAGGGGCTAGGGTAACTCACTTGGGGTCAGGGAGTACTTATAAAGGGGCTATGGTAATTCACTTGGGCGACAGGGAGTATTTCTATGTGACTAGGGTAACTCACTTTGGGTCAGGGAGTACTTCTATTGGACTAGGGTAACTACTTGGGGTCTGGGAGTACTTATATGGGACATGGGTTACTCACTTGGAGTCAGAGAGTACATATAAAGGGGCTAGGATAACTCACTTGGGGTCTGGGATTACATATAAGGGGGCTAGGATAACTCACTCTGCGGTCAGAGAGTATTTCTACGGGACTAGGGTAACTACTTGGGGTCTGGGAGTAAATATATGGGACTAGTGTAACTCACTTGGGGTCAGGGAGTACTTATAAAGGTGATATGGTAACACACTTGTGGTAAGGGAGTACTTATAAAGGGGCTATGGTAACTCACTTGGGGTCAGGGAGTACTTATTTGGGACTAGGCTACTCACTTAGGGACAGGGAGTTCTTATATGGGACTAGGGTAACTCACTTGCGGTCAGAGAGTACATATAAAGGGGATAGGATAAATCACTTGGGGTCAGGGAGTACTTATAAAGGGGCTAGGGTAACTCACATAGGGTCAGGGAGTACATATATGGGACTAGGGTAACTCACTTGCGGTCAGAGAGTACTTATAAAGGGGCTAGGATAACTCACTTGTGGTCAGGGATTACTGATAAAGGTGATATGGTAACTCACTTGGGGTCAGGGAGTACTTATATAGGGCTAGGGTAACTCACTTGGTGTCTGTGAGTACTTATATGGGACCAGGGTACCTCACTTGGGGACAGGGGGTACTTATTAAAGGGCTAGGGTAACTCTCTTGAGGTCAGGGAGTACTTACAAGGGACTAGGGTAACTCACTTGGGGTCTGGGAGTACATATAAAGCGGCTAGGATAACTCACTTGCGGTCAGAGAGTACATATAAAGGGGATAGCGTAACTCACTTGCGGTCAGAGATTACATATGAAGGGGCTAGGATAAATCACTTGGGGTCATGGAGTACTTATAAATGGGCTATGGTAACTCACTTGGGGCCAGGGAGTACTAATATGAAACTAGGGTAACACACTTGGGGTCAGGGAGTACATTTATGTGACTAAGGTAACACACTTGGGGTCAGGGAGTACTTATAAAGGTGCTACGGTGACTCATTTGGGGTCAGGGAGTACCTCTATGGGACTAGGGTAACTCACTTGTTTTCAGGGAATTCATATGTGAAACTAGGGTAACACACTTGGGATCAGGGAGTACTTTTAAAGGGGCTAGGGTAACTCACTTGCAGTCAGAGAGTACATATAAAGGGGCTAGGATAACTCACTTGCGGTCAGAGAGTACATATAAAGTGGCTAGGATAACTCACTTGGGGTCAGGGAGTACTACTATGGGACTAGGGTAACGCACTTGCGGCCAGAGAATACAAATAAAGGGGCTAGGATAACTCACTTGGGGTCAGGGAGTACTTATAAAGGTGATATGGTAACTCACTTGGGGTCAGGGAGTACTTATTTGGGACTAAGGTAACCCACTTGGGGCCTGGGAGTACATATAAAGCGGCTAGGATAACTCACTTGCGGTCAGAGATTACATATAAAGGGGCTAGGGTAACTCATTTGCGTTCAGAGAGTACATATAAAGGGGCTAGGATAACTCACTTGGGGTCAGGGAGTACTTATAAAGGGGCTATGGTAACTCACTTGCGGTCAGAGAGTACGTATAAAGTGGCTAGGGTAACTCACTTGGGGTCAGGGAGTACTTATAAAGAGGCTAGGATAACTCACTTGGGGTCAGGGAGTACTTATAAAGGTTATATCGTAACTCACTTGGGGTCAGGGAGTACTTATAAATGGGCTAGGATAACTCACTTGCCGTCAGAGAGTACATATAATGGGGCTAGGATAACTCACTTGCGGTCGGAGAGTATATATAAAGGGGCTAGGATAACTCACTTGGGGTCAGGGAGTACATATAGAGGGGCTAGGATAACTCACTTGGGGTGAGGTAGTACTTATAAAGGAGCTATGGTAACTCACTTGGGGCAGGGAGTACTAATATGAAACTAGGGTAACACACTTGGGGTCAGGGAGTACTTATAAAGGAGCTAGGATAACTCACTTGGGGTCAGGAAGTACATATAATGGGGCTAGGATAACTCACTTGCGGTCGAAGAGTACATATAAAGGGGCTAGGATAACTCACTTGGGGTCAGGGAGTACATATAAAGAGGCTAGGATAACTCACTTGGGGTGAGGTAGTATTTATAAAGGGGCTAGGGTAACTCACTTGGGGTCAGGGAGTACTTATAAAGGGGCTATGGTAATTCACTTGGGGTCTGGGAGTACTTCTATGGGACTAGGGTTACTCACTTGGGCGTCAGGGAGTACTTCTATGTGACTAGGGTAACTCACTTGGGGTCAGGGAGTACTTCTATGGGACTAGGGTAACTACTTGGGGTCTGGGAGTACTTATATGGGACATGGGTAACTCACTTGTGGCCAGGGAGTACTTATAAAGGGGCTAAGGTAACCCAATTTGGGTGAAGGAATACTTATATTGGACTAGGGTAACTCACTTGGGTTCTGGGAGTACATATAAAGGGGCTAGGGTTACTCACTTGCGGTCAGAGAGTACATATAAAAGGCTAGAATAACTCACTTGGGGTCAGGGAGTACATATAAGGGGGCTAGGATAACTCACTCTGGTGTCAGAGAGTATTTCTATGGGACTAGGGTAACTACTTGGGGTCTGGGAGTAAATATATGGGACTAGTGTAACTCACTTGGGGTCAGGGAGTACTTATAAAGGTGATATGGTAACACACTTGTGGTCAGGGAGTACTTATAAAGGGGCTATGGTAACTCACTTGGGGTCAGGGAGTACTTATTTGGGACTAGGCTACTCACTTAGGGACAGGGAGTTCTTATATGGGACTAGGGTAACTCACTTGCGGTCAGAGAGTACATATAAAGGGGATAGGATAAATCACTTGGGGTCAGGGAGTACATTTATGTCACTAAGGTAACACACTTGGGGTCAGGGAGTACTTATAAAGGGGCTAGGGTAACTCACATAGGGTCAGGGGTACATATATGGGACTAGGATTACTCACTTGGGGTCAGGGAGTACTACTATGAGACTAAGGTAGCTCACTTGCGGTCAGAGCGTACTTATAAAGGGGCTAGGGTAACTCACTTGCGGTCAGAGATTACATATAAAGGGGCTAGGATAAATCACTTGGGGTCATGGAGTACTTATAAAGGGGTTATGGTAACTCACTTGGGGCCAGGGAGTACTAATATGAAACTAGGGTAACACACTTGGGGTCAGGGAGTACATTTATGTGACTAAGGTAACACACTTGGGGTCAGGGAGTACTTATAAAGGTGCTACGGTGACTCATTTGGGGTCAGGGAGTACCTCTATGGGACTAGGGTAACTCACTTGTGTTCAGGGAATTCATATGTGAAACTAGGGTAACACACTTGGGATCAGGGAGTACTTATAAAGGGGCTAGGGTAACTCACTTGCAGTCAGAGAGTACATATAAAGGGGCTAGGATAACTCACTTGCGGTCAGAGAGTACATATAAAGTGGATAGGATAACTCACTTGGGGTCAGGGAGTACTACTATGGGACTAGGGTAACGCACTTGCGGCCAGAGAGTACAAATAAAGGGGCTAGGATAACTCACTTGGGGTCAGGGAGTACTTATAAAGGGGCTATGGTAACTCACTTGCGGTCAGAGAGTACTTATAAAGTGGCTAGGGTAACTCACTTGGGGTCAGGGATTACATATAAATGGGCTGGGATAACTCACTTGCGGTCAGAGAGTACATATAAAGGGGCTAGGATAACTCACTTGGGGTTAGAGAGTACTTATTTGGGACTAGGGTAACTCACTTGGGGTCAGGGAGTACTTATAAAGGGGCTATGGTAACTCACTTGCGGTCAGAGAGTACTTATAAAGTGGCTAGGGTAACTCACTTGTGTTCAGGTAATACATATATGAAACTAGGGTAACACACTTGGTGTCAGGGAGTACTTATAAAGGGGCTAGCATAACTCAGTTGGGGTAAAGGAGTACATTTATGGGACTAAGGTAACACATTTGGGGTCAGGGAGTACTTATAAAATGGCTAGGGTAACTCACTTGCGGTCAGAGAGTACATATAAAGGGGCTAAGATAACTCACTTGGCTTAAGGGAGTACATATAAAGGGGTTAGGATAACTCAGTTGGTGTCAGGGAGTACTTATCAAGGGGCTAGGGTAACTCACTTGGGGTCAGGGAGTAGTTATAAGGGACTAGGGTAACCCAATTGGGGTCTGGGAGTACATATAAAGGGGCTAGGATAACTCACTTGCGGTCAGAGATTACATATAAAGGGGCTATGGTAGCTCAGTTGGTGTCAGGGAGTACTTATAAAGGGGCTATGGTAACTCACTTGGGGTCAAGGAGTACTACTATGGGACTAGGGTAACTCACTTGCGGTCAGAGAGTACTTATAAAGGGGCTAGGGTAATTCACTTGGGGTCAGGGAGTACTTATAAAGGGGCTTGGGTAACTCACTTTGGTTCAAGGAGTACTTATATGTGCCTAGGGTAACCCAATTGGTGTCTGTGAGTACTTATATGGGACCAGGGTAACTCACTTGGGGCCACAGTGTACTTATTAAAGGGCTAGGGTATCTATTCTTGGGGTCAGGGAGTACTTATAAAGGGGCTAGGGTAACTCACTTGCGGTCAGAGAGTACATATAAATGGGCTAGTATAACTCACTTGGGGTCAGGGAGTACATATAAAGGGGCTAGGATAACTCACGTGGGGTCAGGGAGTACTTATAAAGGGGCTATGGTAACTCACTTGGGATCAGGGAGTACTTCTATGGGACTAGGGTTACTCACTTGGGCGTCAGGGAGTACTTCTATGGGACTAGGGTTACTCACTTGGGCGTCAGGGAGTACTTCTATGTGACTAGGGTAACTCACTTTGGGTCAGAGAGTATTTCTATGGGACTAGGGTAACTACTTGTGGTCTGGGAGTAAATATATGGGACTAGTGTAACTCATTTGGGGTCAGGGAGTACTTATAAAGGGGCTATGGTAACTCACTTGGGGTCAGGGAGTACTTATTTGGGACTAGGCTACTCACTTAGGGACAGGGACTTCTTATATGGGACTAGGGTGACTCACTTGGGCGTCAGGGAGTACTTCTATGGGACTAGGGTTACTCACTTGGGTGTCAGGGAGTACTTATATGTGACTAGAGTAACTCACTTTGGGTCAGGGAGTACTTCTATGGGACTAGGGTAACTACTTGGGGTCTGGGAGTACTTATATGGGACATGGGTAACTCACTTGGGGTCAGGGAGTACTTATAAAGGGGCTAGGGTAACTCACTAGCGGTCAGAGAGTACATATAAAGGGGCTAGGATAACTCACTTGGGGTCAGGGAGTACATTTATAGGACTAAGGTAACACATTTGGGGTCAGGGAGTACTTATAAAGGGGATAGGGTAACTCACTTGCAGTCAGAGAGTACATATAAAGGGGCTAGGATAACTCACTTGCGGTCAGAGAGTACATATAAAAGGGCTAGGATAACTCACTTGGGGTCAGGGAGTACTTACAAAGGGGCTAGGATAACTCACTTGGGGTGAGGTAGTACTAATATGAAACTAGGGTAACACACTTGGGGTCAGGGAGTACTTATAAAGGGGCTAGGATAACTCACTTGCAGTCAGAGAGTACATATAAAGGGGCTAGGATAACTCACTTGCGGTCAGAGAGTACATATAAAGTGGATAGGATAACTCACTTGGGGTCAGGGAGTACTACTATGGGACTAGGGTAACGCACTTGCGGCCAGAGAGTACAAATAAAGGGGCTAGGATAACTCACTTGGGGTCAGGGAGTACTTATAAAGGGGCTATGGTAACTCACTTGCGGTCAGAGAGTACTTATAAAGTGGCTAGGGTAACTCACTTGGGGTCAGGGATTACATATAAATGGGCTGGGATAACTCACTTGCGGTCAGAGAGTACATATAAAGGGGCTAGGATAACTCACTTGGGGTCAGAGAGTACTTATTTGGGACTAGGGTAACTCACTTGGGGTCAGGGAGTACTTATAAAGGGGCTATGGTAACTCACTTGCGGTCAGAGAGTACTTATAAAGTGGCTAGGGTAACTCACTTGTGTTCAGGTAATACATATATGAAACTAGGGTAACACACTTGGTGTCAGGGAGTACTTATAAAGGGGCTAGCATAACTCAGTTGGGGTAAAGGAGTACATTTATGGGACTAAGGTAACACATTTGGGGTCAGGGAGTACTTATAAAATGGCTATGGTAACTCACTTGCGGTCAGAGAGTACATATAAAGGGGCTAAGATAACTCACTTGGCTTAAGGGAGTACATATAAAGGGGTTAGGATAACTCAGTTGGTGTCAGGGAGTACTTATCAAGGGGCTAGGGTAACTCACTTGGGGTCAGGGAGTAGTTATAAGGGACTAGGGTAACCCACTTGGGGTCTGGGAGTACATATAAAGGGGCTAGGATAACTCACTTGCGGTCAGAGATTACATATAAAGGGGCTATGGTAGCTCAGTTGGTGTCAGGGAGTACTTATAAAGGGGCTATGGTAACTCACTTGGGGTCAAGGAGTACTACTATGGGACTAGGGTAACTCACTTGCGGCAGAGAGTACTTATAAAGGGGCTAGGGTAATTCACTTGGGGTCAGGGAGTACTTATAAAGGGGCTTGGGTAACTCACTTTGGTTCAAGGAGTACTTATATGTGCCTAGGGTAACCCAATTGGTGTCTGTGAGTACTTATATGGGACCAGGGTAACTCACTTGGGGCCACAGTGTACTTATTAAAGGGCTAGGGTAACTATTCTTGGGGTCAGGGAGTATTTATAAAGGGGCTAGGGTAACTCACTTGCGGTCAGAGAGTACATATAAATGGGCTAGTATAACTCACTTGGGGTCAGGGAGTACATATAAAGGGGCTAGGATAACTCACGTGGGGTCAGGGAGTACTTATAAAGGGGCTATGGTAACTCACTTGGGATCAGGGAGTACTTCTATGGGACTAGGGTTACTCACTTGGGCGTCAGGGAGTACTTCTATGGGACTAGGGTTACTCACTTGGGCGTCAGGGATTACTTCTATGTGACTAGGGTAACTCACTTTGGGTCAGAGAGTATTTCTATGGGACTAGGGTAACTACTTGTGGTCTGGGAGTAAATATATGGGACTAGTGTAACTCATTTGGGGTCAGGGAGTACTTATAAAGGGGCTATGGTAACTCACTTGGGGTCAGGGAGTACTTATTTGGGACTAGGCTACTCACTTAGGGACAGGGACTTCTTATATGGGACTAGGGTGACTCACTTGGGCGTCAGGGAGTACTTCTATGGGACTAGGGTTACTCACTTGGGCGTCAGGGAGTACTTATATGTGACTAGAGTAACTCACTTTGGGTCAGGGAGTACTTCTATGGGACTAGGGTAACTACTTGGGGTCTGGGAGTACTTATATGGGACATGGGTATCTCACTTGGGGTCAGGGAGTACTTATAAAGGGGCTAGGGTAACTCACTAGCGGTCAGAGAGTACATATAAAGGGGCTAGGATAACTCACTTGGGGTCAGGGAGTACATTTATAGGACTAAGGTAACACATTTGGGGTCAGGGAGTACTTATAAAGGGGATAGGGTAACTCACTTGCAGTCAGAGAGTACATATAAAGGGGCTAAGATAACTCACTTGGGTTCAGGGAGTACATATAAAGGGGCTAGAATAACTCACTTGGGGTCAGGGAGTACTACTATGGGACTAGGGTAACTCACTTGCGGTCAGAGAGTACATATAAAGGGCCTAGAATAACTCACTCGGTGTCAGGGAGTACTTATAAAGGTGCTATGGTGACTAATTTGGGGTTAGGGAGTACATCTATGGGACTAGGGTAACTCACTTGTGTTCAGGTAATACCTATATGAAACTAGGGTAAGACAATTGGTGTCAGGGAGTACTTATAAAGGGGTTAGCATAACTCAGTTGGGGTCAAGGAGTACATTTATGGGACTAAGGTAACACATTTGGGGTCAGGGAGTACATATAAAGGGGCTAAGATAACTCACTTGGGTTAAGGGAGTACATATAAAGGGGTTAGGATAACTCAGTTGGTGTCAGGGAGTACTTATCAAGGGGCTAGGGTAACTCACTTGGGGTCAGGGAGTAGTTATAAGGGACTAGGGTAACTCACTTGCGGTCAGAGAGTACTTATAAAGGGGCTAGGGTAATTCACTTGGGGTCAGGGAGTACTTATAAAGGGGCTTGGGTATCTCACTATGGTTCAAGGAGTACTTATATGTGCCTAGGGTAACTCAATTGGTATCTGTGAGTACTTATATGGGACCAGGGTAACTCACTTGGGGCCACGGTGTACTTATTAAAGGGCTAGGGTAACTATTCTTGGGGTCAGGGAGTACTTATAAAGGGGCTAGGGTAACTCACTTGCGGTCAGAGAGTACATATAAATGGGCTAGGATAACTCACTTGCGGTCAGTGAGTACATATAAAGGGCCTAGGATAATTCACTTGCGGTCAGAGAGTACATGTAAAGGGGGTATGGTAACACACTTGCTGTCAGAGAGTACATATAAAGGGGCTAGTATAACTCACTTGGGGTCAGGGAGTACATATAAAGGGGCTAGGATAACTCACGTGGGGTCAGGGAGTACTTATAAAGGGGCTATGGTAACTCACTTGGGCGTCAGGGAGTACTTCTATGGGACTAGGGTTACTCACTTGGGCGTCAGGGAGTACTTCTATGTGACTAGGGTAACTCACTTTGGGTCAGGGAGTACTTCTATGGGACTATGGTAACTACTTGGGGTCTGGGAGTACTTATATGGGACATGGGTAACTCACTTGGCGTCAGAGAGTACATATAAAGGGGCTAGGATAACTCACTTGGGGTCTGGGAGTACATATAAGGGGGCTAGGGTAACTCACTCTGCGGTCAGAGAGTATTTCTATGGGACTAGGGTAACTACTTGGGGTCTGGGAGTAAATATATGTGGACTAGTGTAACTCACTAGGGGTCAGGGAGTACTTATAAAGGTGATATGGTAACTCACTTGGGGACAGGGAGTACTTATAAAGGGGCTATGGTAACTCACTTGGGGTCAGGGAGTACTTATTTGGGACTAAGCTACTCACTTAGGGACAGGGAGTTCTTATATGGGACTAGGGTAACTCACTTGGGCGTCAGGGAGTACTTCTATGGGACTAGGGTTACTCACTTGGGCGTCAGGGAGCACTTCTATGTGACTAGGGTAACTCACTTTGGGTCAGGGAGTACTTCTATGGGACTAGGGTAACTACTTGGGGTCTGGCAGTACTTATATGGGACATGGGTAACTCACTTGTGGTCAGGGAGTACTTATAAAGGGGCTAGGGTAACTCACTAGCGGTCAGAGAGTACATATAATTGGGCTAGGATAACTCACTTGGGGTCAGGGAGTACATATAGTGGGGCTAGGATACCTCACTTGCGGTCAGAGAGTACATATAAAGGGGCTAGGATAACTCACTTAGGGGTCAGGGAGTACTTATATAGGGGCTAGGTTAACTCACTTGGGGTCAGGGATTACTTCGATGGGACTAGGATAACTCACTTGGGGTCATGGAGTACATTTATGTGACTAAGGTAACACACTTGGGCGTCAGGGAGTACATATAAAGGGGCTAGGATAACTCACGTGGGGTCAGGGAGTACTTATAAAGGGGCTATGGTAACTCACTTGGGATCAGGGAGTACCTCTATAGGACTAGGGTTACTCACTTGGGCGTCAGGGAGTACTTCTATGGGACTAGGGTTACTCACTTGGGCGTCAGGGAGTACTTCTATGTGACTAGGTTAACTCACTTTGGGTCAGGGAGTACTTCTATGGAACTATGGTAACTACTTGGGGTCTGGGAGTACTTATATGGGACATGGGTAACTCACTTGGGGTCAGAGAGTACATATAAAGGGGCTAGGATAACTCACTTGGGGTCTGGGAGTACATATAAGGGGGCTAGGATAACTCACTCTGCGGTCAGAGAGTATTTCTATGGGACTAGGGTAACTACTTGGGGTCTGGGAGTAAATATATGTGGACTAGTGTAACTCACTTGGGGTCAGGGAGTACTTATAAAGGTGATATGGTAACTCACTTGGGGACAGGGAGTACTTATAAATGGGCTATGGTAACTCACTTGGGGTCAGGGAGTACTTATTTGGGACTAGGCTACTCACTTAGGGACAGGGAGATCTTATATGGGACTAGGGTAACTCACTTGGGCGTCAGGGAGTACTTCTATGGGACTAGGGTTACTCACTTGGGCGTCAGGGAGTACTTCTATGTGACTAGGGTAACTCACTTTGGGTCAGGGAGTACTTCTATGGGACTAGGGTAACTACTTGGGGTCTGGCAGTAATTATATGGGACATGGGTAACTCACTTGTGGTCAGGGAGTACTTATAAAGGGGCTAGGGTAACTCACTAGCGGTCAGAGAGTACATATAATTGGGCTAGGATAACTCACTTGGGGTCAGGGAGTACATATAGTGGGGCTAGGATACCTCACTTGCGGTCAGAGAGTACATATAAAGGGGCTAGGATAACTCACTTAGGGGTCAGGGAGTACTTATTTGGGACTAGGCTACTTACTTAGGGACAGGGAGATCTTATATGGGACTAGGGTAACTCACTTGGGCGTCAGGGAGTACTTCTATGGGACTAGGGTTACTCACTTGGGCGTCAGGGAGTACTTCTATGTGACTAGGGTAACTCACTTTGGGTCAGGGAGTACTTCTATGGGACTAGGGTAACTACTTGGGGTCTGGCAGTACTTATATGGGACATGGGTAACTCACTTGTGGTCAGGGAGTACTTATAAAGGGGCTAGGGTAACTCACTAGCGGTCAGAGAGTACATATAATTGGGCTAGGATAACTCACTTGGGGTCAGGGAGTACATATAGTGGGGCTAGGATACCTCACTTGCGGTCAGAGAGTACATATAAAGGGGCTAGGATAACTCACTTAGGGGTCAGGGAGTACTTATATAGGGGCTAGGTTAACTCACTTGGGGTCAGGGATTACTTCGATGGGACTAGGATAACTCACTTGGGGTCATGGAGTACATTTATGTGACTAAGGTAACACACTTGGGCGTCAGGGAGTACTTCTATGGGACTAGGGTAACTACTTGGGGTCTGGGAGTACTTATATGGGACATGGGTAACTCACTTGGGGTCAGGGAGTCCTTATACAGGGGCTAGGGTAACCCACTTTGGGTCAAGGAATACTTATATTGGACTAGGGTAACTCATTTGGGGTCTGGGAGTACATATAAAGGGGCTAGGTAACTCACTTGGGGTCAGGGAGTACATTTATGTGACTAAGGTAACACACTTGCGGTCAGAGAGTACATATAAAGGGGCTAGGATAACTCATTTAGGGGTCAGGGAGTACTTATATAGGGGCTAGGTTAACTCACTTGGGGTCAGGGATTACTTCGATGGGACTAGGATAACTCACTTGGGGTCATGGAGTACATTTATGTGACTAAGGTAACACACTTGGGCGTCAGGGAGTACTTCTATGGGACTAGGGTAACTACTTGGGGTCTGGGAGTACTTATATGGGACATGGGTAACTCACTTGGGGTCAGGTAGTACTTATAAAGGTGATATGGTAACTCACTTGGGGTCAGGTAGTACTTATAAACGGGCTAGGGTAACTCACTTGGGGTCAGGGAGTACTTATAAAGGGGCTATGGTAATTCACTTGGGCGTCAGGGAGTACTTCTATGTGACTAGGGTAACTCACTTTGGGTCAGGGAGTACTTCTATGGGACAAGGGTAACTACTTGGGGTCTAGGAGTACTTATATGGGACATGGGTAACTCACTTGCGGTCAGAGAGTACATATAAAGGGGCTAGGATAACTCACTTGGGGTCTGGGAGTACATATAAGGGGGCTAGGATAACTCACTCTGCGGTCAGAGAGTATTTCTATGGGACTAGGATAACTACTTGGGGTCTGGGAGTAAATATATGGGACTAGTGTAACTCACTTGGGGTCAGGGAGTACTTGTAAAGGTGATATGGTAACTCACTTGGGGTCAGGGAGTACTTATAAAGGGGCTATGGTAACTCACTTGGGGTCAGGGAGTACTTATTTGGGACTAGGCTACTCACTTAGGGACAGGGAGTTCTTATATGGGACTAGGGTAACTCCCTTGCGGTCAGAGAGTACATATAAAGGGGATAGGATAAATCACTTGGGGTCAGGGAGTACATTTATGTCACTAAGGTAACACACTTGGGGTCAGGGAGTACTTATAAAGGGGCTAGGGTAACCCACATAGGGTCAGGGAGTACATATATGGGACTAGGATTACTCACTTGTGTTCAGGTAATACCTATATGAAACTAGGGTAAGACAATTGGTGTCAGGGAGTACTTATAAAGGGGTTAGCATAACTCAGTTGGGGTCAAGGAGTACATTTATGGGACTAAGGTAACACATTTGGGGTCAGGGAGTACATATAAAGGGGCTAAGATAACTCACTTGGGTTAAGGGAGTACATATAAAGGGGTTAGGATAACTCAGTTGGTGTCAGGGAGTACTTATCAAGGGGCTAGGGTAACTCACTTGGGGTCAGGGAGTAGTTATAAGGGACTAGGGTAACTCACTTGCGGTCAGAGAGTACTTATAAAGGGGCTAGGGTAATTCACTTGGGGTCAGGGAGTACTTATAAAGGGGCTTGGGTATCTCACTTTGGTTCAAGGAGTACTTATATGTGCCTAGGGTAACTCAATTGGTGTCTGTGAGTACTTATATGGGACCAGGGTAACTCACTTGGGGCCACGGTGTACTTATTAAAGGGCTAGGGTAACTATTCTTGGGGTCAGGGAGTACTTATAAAGGGGCTAGGGTAACTCACTTGCGGTCAGAGAGTACATATAAATGGGCTAGTATAACTCACTTGGGGTCAGGGAGTACATATAAAGGGGCTAGGATAACTCACTTGGGGTCAGGGAGTACTTATAAAGGGGCTATGGTAACTCACTTGGGATCAGGGAGTACTTCTATGGGACTACGGTTACTCACTTGGGCGTCAGGGAGTACTTCTATGGGACTAGGGTTACTCACTTGGGCGTCAGGGAGTACTTCTATGTGACTAGGGTAACTCACTTTGGGTCAGGGAGTACTTCTATGGAACTATGGTAACTACTTGGGGTCTGGGAGTACTTATATGGGACATGGGTAACTCACTTGGGGTCAGAGAGTACATATAAGGGGGCTAGGATAACTCACTCTGCGGTCAGAGAGTATTTCTATGGGACTAGGGTAACTACTTGGGGTCTGGGAGTAAATATATGTGGACTAGTGTAACTCACTTGGGGTCAGGGAGTACTTATAAAGGTGATATGGTAACTCACTTGGGGACAGGGAGTACTTATAAATGGGCTATGGTAACTCACTTGGGGTCAGGGAGTACTTATTTGGGACTAGGCTACTCACTTAGGGACAGGGAGATCTTATATGGGACTAGGGTAACTCACTTGGGCGTCAGGGAGTACTTCTATGGGACTAGGGTTACTCACTTGGGCGTCAGGGAGTACTTCTATGTGACTAGGGTAACTCACTTTGGGTCAGGGAGTACTTCTATGGGACTAGGGTAACTACTTGGGGTCTGGGAGTACTTATATGGGACATGGGTAACTCACTTGGGGTCAGGGAGTCCTTATACAGGGGCTAGGGTAACCCACTTTGGGTCAAGGAATACTTATATTGGACTAGGGTAACTCATTTGGGGTCTGGGAGTACATATAAAGGGGCTAGGTAACTCACTTGGGGTCAGGGAGTACATTTATGTGACTAAGGTAACACACTTGCGGTCAGAGAGTACATATAAAGGGGCTAGGATAACTCATTTAGGGGTCAGGGAGTACTTATATAGGGGCTAGGTTAACTCACTTGGGGTCAGGGATTACTTCGATGGGACTAGGATAACTCACTTGGGGTCATGGAGTACATTTATGTGACTAAGGTAACACACTTGGGCGTCAGGGAGTACTTCTATGGGACTAGGGTAACTACTTGGGGTCTGGGAGTACTTATATGGGACATGGGTAACTCACTTGGGGTCAGGTAGTACTTATAAAGGTGATATGGTAACTCACTTGGGGTCAGGTAGTACTTATAAACGGGCTAGGGTAACTCACTTGGGGTCAGGGAGTACTTATAAAGGGGCTATGGTAATTCACTTGGGCGTCAGGGAGTACTTCTAGGTGACTAGGGTAACTCACTTTGGGTCAGGGAGTACTTCTATGGGACAAGGGTAACTACTTGGGGTCTGGGAGTACTTATATGGGACATGGGTAACTCACTTGCGGTCAGAGAGTACATATAAAGGGGCTAGGATAACTCACTTGGGGTCTGGGAGTACATATAAGGGGGCTAGGATAACTCACTCTGCGGTCAGAGAGTATTTCTATTGGACTAGGGTAACTACTTGGGGTCTGGGAGTAAATATATGGGACTAGTGTAACTCACTTGGGGTCAGGGAGTACTTGTAAAGGTGATATGGTAACTCACTTGGGGTCAGGGAGTACTTATAAAGGGGCTATGGTAACTCACTTGGGGTCAGGGAGTACTTATTTGGGACTAGGCTACTCACTTAGGGACAGGGAGTTCTTATATGGGACTAGGGTAACTCCCTTGCGGTCAGAGAGTACATATAAAGGGGATAGGATAAATCACTTGGGGTCAGGGAGTACATTTATGTCACTAAGGTAACACACTTGGGGTCAGGGAGTACTTATAAAGGGGCTAGGGTAACCCACATAGGGTCAGGGAGTACATATATGGGACTAGGATTACTCACTTGGGGTCAGGGAGTACTACTATGAGACTAGGGTAAGCTCACTTGCGGTCAGAGAGTACTTATAAAGGGGCTAGGATAACTCACTTGGGGTCAGGGAGTACTTATATAGCGGCTAGGGTAACTCACTCGCGGTTAGAGATAAGATATAAAGGGACTAGGACAACTCACTTGGTGTCTGTGAGTACTTATATGGGACCAGGGTAACTCACTTGTGGCCAGGGGGTACTTATTAAAGGGCTAGGGTAACACACTTGGGGTCAGGGAGTAATTATAAAGGGGCTAGGATAACTCACTTGGGGTCAGGGAGTACATATAAAGGGGCTAGGATAACTCACTTGCGGTCAGAGAGTACATATAAAAGGGCTAGGATAACTCACTTGGGGTCAGGGAGTACTTACAAAGGGGCTAGGATAACTCACTTGGGGTGAGGTAGTACTAATATGAAACTAGGGTAACACACTTGGGGTCAGGGAGTACTTATAAAGGGGCTAGGATAACTAACTTGGGGTCAGGGAGTACATATAAAGGGGCTAGGATAACTCACTTGCGGTCAGAGAGTACATATAAAGGGGCTAGGATACCTCACTTGCGGTCAGAGAGTACATATAAAGGGGCTAGGATAACTCACTTAGGGGTCAGGGAGTACTTATATAGGGGCTAGGGTAACTCACTTGGGGTCAGGGAGTACTTCGATGGGACTAATATAACTCACTTGGTGTCAGGGAGTACATTTATGTGACGAAGGTAACACACTTGGGGTCAGGGAGTACTTATAAAGGGGCTAGGGTAACACACTTTAGGTCAAGGAGTACTTATATGGGACTAGGGTAACTCACTTGGTGTCTGTGAGTATTTATATGGGACCAGGGTAACTCACTTGGAGCCAGGGTGTACTTATTAAAGTGCTAGGGTAACTATCTTGGGGTCAGGGAGTACTTATAAGGGACTAGGGTAACTCACTTGGGGTCTGGGAGTAGATATAAAGCGGCTAGGATAAGTCACTTGCGGTCAGAGATTACATATAAAGGGGCTAGGGTAACTCACTTGGGGTCAGAGAGTACATATAAAGGGGCTAGGATAACTCACTTGCGGTCAGAGAGTACATATAAAGCGGCTAGGATAAGTCACTTGCGGTCAGAGATTACATATAAAGGGGCTAGAATAACTCACTAGCGGTCAGAGAGTACATATAAATGGGCTAGGATAACTCACTTGGGGTCAGGGAGTACATATATTGGGGCTAGGATACCTCACTTGCTGTCAGAGAGTACATATAAAGGGGCTAGGATAACTCACTTAGGGGTCAGGGAGTACTTATATAGGGGCTAGGGTAACTTACTTGGGGTCAGGGATTACTTCGATGGGACTAGGATAACTCACTTGGGGTCAGGGAGTACATTTATGTGACTAAGGTAACACACTTGTGCGTCAGGGAGTACTTCTATGGGACTAGGGTAACTACTTGGGGTCTGGGAGTACTTATATGGGACATGGGTAACTCACTTGCGGTCAGAGAGTACATATAAAGGGGCTAGGATAACTCACTTGGGGTCTGGGAGTACATATAAGGGGGCTAGGATAACTCACTCTGCGGTCAGAGAGTATTTCTATGGGACTAGGGTAACTACTTGGGGTCTGGGAGTAAATATATGGGACTAGTGTAACTCACTTGGGGTCAGGGAGTACTTGTAAAGGTGATATGGTAACTCACTTGGGGTCAGGGAGTACTTATAAAGGGGCTATGGTAACTCACTTGGGGTCAGGGAGTACTTATTTGGGACTAGGCTACTCACTTAGGGACAGGGAGTTCTTATATGGGACTAGGGTAACTCCCTTGCGGTCAGAGAGTACATATAAAGGGGATAGGATAAATCACTTCGGGTCAGGGAGTACATTTATGTCACTAAGGTAACACACTTGGGGTCA
Organism: Prorops nasuta; assembly: GCF_024137725.1. NCBI lineage: Eukaryota > Metazoa > Arthropoda > Insecta > Hymenoptera > Bethylidae > Prorops > Prorops nasuta. The sequence goes on along the minus strand of NW_027117119.1, from coordinate 5,047 downwards.
GGGAGTACTTATAAAGGGGCTAGGGTAACCCACATAGGGTCAGGGAGTACATATATGGGACTAGGATTACTCACTTGGGGTCAGGGAGTACTACTATGAGACTAGGGTAGCTCACTTGCGGTCAGAGAGTACTTATAAAGGGGCTAGGATAACTCACTTGGGGTCAGGGAGTACTTATATAGCGGCTAGGGTAACTCTCTCGCGGTTAGAGATAAGATATAAAGGGACTAGGACAACTCACTTGGTGTCTGTGAGTACTTATATGGGACCAGGGTAACTCACTTGTGGCCAGGGGGTACTTATTAAAATGCTAGGGTAACACACTTGGGGTCAGGGAGTACATATAAAGGGGCTAGGATAACTCACTTGCGGTCAGAGAGTACATATAAAAGGGCTAGGATAACTCACTTGGGGTCAGGGAGTACTTACAAAGGGGCTAGGATAACTCACTTGGGGTGAGGTAGTACTAATATGAAACTAGGGTAACACACTTGGGGTCAGGGAGTACTTATAAAGGGGCTAGGATAACTCACTTGGGGTCAGGGAGTACATATAAAGGGGCTAGGATAACTCACTTGCGGTCAGAGAGAGCATATAAAGGGGCTAGGATACCTCACTTGCGGTCAGAGAGTACATATAAAGGGGCTAGGATAACTCACTTAGGGGTCAGGGAGTACTTATATAGGGGCTAGGGTAACTCACTTGGGGTCAGGGAGTACTTCGATGGGACTAATATAACTCACTTGGTGTCAGGGAGTACATTTATGTGACGAAGGTAACACACTTGGGGTCAGGGAGTACTTATAAAGGGGCTAGGGTAACACACTTTAGGTCAAGGAGTACTTATATGGGACTAGGGTAACTCACTTGGTGTCTGTGAGTATTTATATGGGACCAGGGTAACTCACTTGGGGCCAGGGTGTACTTATTAAAGTGCTAGGGTAACTATCTTGGGGTCAGGGAGTACTTATAAGGGACTAGGGTAACTCATTTGGGGTCAGGGAGTACTTATAAATGGGCTAGGATAACTCACTTGCCGTCAGAGAGTACATATAAAGGGGCTAGGATAACTCACTTGCGGTCAGAGAGTACATATAAAGCGGCTAGGATAAGTCACTTGCGGTCAGAGATTACATATAAAGGGGCTAGGATAACTCACTAGCGGTCAGAGAGTACATATAAATGGGCTAGGATAACTCACTTGGGGTCAGGAATTACTTATAAAGGGGATATGTTAACTCACTAGGGGTCAGGGAGTACTACTATGGGACTAGGGTAACTCACTTGCGGTCAGAGAGTACTTATAAAGGGGCTAGGATATCTCACTTGTGGTCAGGGAGTACTGATAAAGGTGATATGGTAACTCACTTGGGGTCAGGGAGTACTTATAAAGGGGCTAGGGTAACTCACTTGGTGTCTGTGAGTACTTATATGGGACCAGGGTACCTCACTTGGGGACAGGGGGTACTTATTAAAGGGCTAGGGTAACTCTCTTGAGGTCAGGGAGTACTTATAAGGGACTAGGGTAACTCACTTGGGGTCATGGAGTACTTATAAATGGGCTATGGTAACTCACTTGGGGCCAGGGAGTACTAATATGAAACTAGGGTAACACACTTGGGGTCAGGGAGTACATTTATGTGACTAAGGTAACACACTTGGGGTCAGGGAGTACTTATAAATGTGCTACGGTGACTCATTTGGGGTCAGGGAGTACATTTATGTGACTAAGGTAACACACTTGGGGTCAGGGAGTACTTATAAAGGGGCTAGGGTAACTCACATAGGATCAGGGAGTACATATATGGGACTAGGATAACTCACTTGGGGTCAGGAATTACTTATATAGGGGATATGTTAACTCACTAGGGGTCAGGGAGTACTACTATGGGACTAGGGTAACTCACTTGCGGTCAGAGAGTACTTATAAAGGGGCTAGGATATCTCACTTGTGGTCAGGGAGTACTGATAAAGGTGATATGGTAACTCACTTGGGGTCAGGGAGTACTTATAAAGGGGCTAGGGTAACTCACTTGGTGTCTGTGAGTACTTATATGGGACCAGGGTACCTCACTTGGGGACAGGGGGTACTTATTAAAGGGCTAGGGTAACTCTCTTGAGGTCAGGGAGTACTTATAAGGGACTAGGGTAACTCACTTGGGGTCATGGAGTACTTATAAATGGGCTATGGTAACTCACTTGGGGCCAGGGAGTACTAATATGAAACTAGGGTAACACACTTGGGGTCAGGGAGTACATTTATGTGACTAAGGTAACACACTTGGGGTCAGGGAGTACTTATAAATGTGCTACGGTGACTCATTTGGGGTCAGGGAGTACATTTATGTGACTAAGGTAACACACTTGGGGTCAGGGAGTACTTATAAAGGGGCTAGGGTAACTCACATAGGATCAGGGAGTACATATATGGGACTAGGATAACTCACTTGGGGTCAGGAATTACTTATAAAGGGGATATGTTAACTCACTAGGGGTCAGGGAGTACTACTATGGGACTAGGGTAACTCACTTGCGGTCAGAGAGTACTTATAAAGGGGCTAGGATATCTCACTTGTGGTCAGGGAGTACTGATAAAGGTGATATGGTAACTCACTTGGGGTCAGGGAGTACTTATAAAGGGGCTAGGGTAACTCACTTGGTGTCTGTGAGTACTTATATGGGACCAGGGTACCTCACTTGGAAACAGGGGGTACTTATTAAAGGGCTAGGGTAACTCTCTTGAGGTCAGGGAGTACTTATAAGGGACTAGGGTAACTCACTTGGGGTCATGGAGTACTTATAAATGGGCTATGGTAACTCACTTGGGGCCAGGGAGTACTAATATGAAACTAGGGTAACACACTTGGGGTCAGGGAGTACATTTATGTGACTAAGGTAACACACTTGGGGTCAGGGAGTACTTATAAAGGTGCTACGGTGACTCATTTGGGGTCAGGGAGTACCTCTATGGGACTAGGGTAACTCACTTGTGTTCAGGGAATTCATATGTGAAACTAGGGTAACACACTTGGGATCAGGGAGTACTTATAAAGGGGCTAGGGTAATTCACTTGCAGTCAGAGAGTACATATAAAGGGGCTAGGATAACTCACTTGCGGTCAGAGAGTACATATAAAGTGGCTAGGATAACTCACTTGGGGTCAGGGAGTACTACTATGGGACTAGGGTAACGCACTTGCGGCCAGAGAGTACAAATAAAGGGGCTAGGATAACTCACTTGGGGTCAGGGAGTACTTATAAAGGTGATATGGTAACTCACTTGGGGTCAGGGAGTACTTATTTGGGACCATGGTAACTCACCTGTGGTCAGGGAGTACTTATAAGGGACTAAGGTAACCCACTTGGGGCCTGGGAGTACATATAAAGCGGCTAGGATAACTCACTTGCGGTCAGAGATTACATATAAAGGGGCTAGGGTAACTCATTTGCGGTCAGAGAGTACATATAAAGGGGCTAGGATAACTCACTTGGGGTCAGGGAGTACTTATAAAGGGGCTATGGAAACTCACTTGCGGTCAGAGAGTACTTATAAAGTGGCTAGTGTAACTCACTTGGGGTCAGGGAGTACTTATAAAGAGGCTAGGATAACTCACTTGGGGTCAGGGAGTACTTATAAAGGTTATATCGTAACTCATTTGGGGTCAGGGAGTACTTATAAATGGGCTAGGATAACTCACTTGCCGTCAGAGAGTACATATAATGGGGCTAGGATAACTCACTTGCGGTCGGAGAGTACATATAAAGGGGCTAGGATAACTCACTTGGGGTCAGGGAGTACATATAGAGGGGCTAGGATAACTCACTTGGGGTGAGGTAGTACTTATAAAGGAGCTATGGTAACTCACTTTGGGCAGGGAGTACTAATATGAAAATAGGGTAACACACTTGGGGTCAGGGAGTACTTATAAAGGGGCTAGGATAACTCACTTGGGGTCAGGGAGTACATATAATGGGGCTAGGATAACTCACTTGCGGTCGAAGAGTACATATAAAGGGGCTAGGATAACTCACTTGGGGTCAGGGAGTACATATAAAGGGGCTAGGATAACTCACTTGGGGTGAGGTAGTATTTATAAAGGTGAAATGTAACTCACTTGGGGTCAGGGAGTACTTATAAAGGGGCTAGGGTAACTCACTTGGGGTCAGGGAGTACTTATAAAGGGGCTATGGTAATTCACTTGGGGTCAGGGAGTACTTCTATGGGACTAGGGTTACTCACTTGGGCGTCAGGGAGTACTTCTATGTGACTAGGGTAACTCACTTGGGGTCAGGGAGTACTTCTATGGGACTAGGGTAACTACTTAGGGTCTGGGAGTACTTATATGGGACATGGGTAACTCACTTGTGGCCAGGGAGTACTTATAAAGGGGCTAGGGTGTCCCACTTTGGGTGAAGGAATACTTATATTGGACTAGGGTAACTCACTTGGGTTCTGGGAGTACATATAAAGGGGCTAGGGTAACTCACTTGCGGTCAGAGAGTACATATAAAAGGCTAGAATAACTCACTTGGGGTCAGGGAGTACATATAAGGGGGCTAGGATAACTCACTCTGCGGTCAGAGAGTATTTCTATGGGACTAGGGTAACTACTTGGGGTCTGGGAGTAAATATATGGGACTAGTGTAACTCACTTGGGGTCAAGGAGTACTTATAAAGGTGATATGGTAACACACTTGTGGTCAGGGAGTACTTATAAAGGGGCTATGGTAACTCACTTGGGGTCAGGGAGTACTTATTTGGGACTAGGCTACTCACTTAGGGACAGGGAGTTCTTATATGGGACTAGGGTAACTCACTTGCGGTCAGAGAGTACATATAAAGGGGATAGGATAAATCACTTGGGGTCAGGGAGTACATTTATGTCACTAAGGTAACACACTTGGGGTCAGGGAGTACTTCTATGGGACTAGGGTAACTACTTAGGGTCTGGGAGTACTTATATGGGACATGGGTAACTCACTTGTGGCCAGGGAGTACTTATAAAGGGGCTAGGGTGTCCCACTTTGGGTGAAGGAATACTTATATT
>NW_027117118.1:0-35360 GCF_024137725.1 Prorops nasuta | reverse complement strand
ACATTCGGTCATTGAGTACTTATATAGGACATGGGGGGGGGGGGGGGGGTCGCATGGGGTGAATGAGTACTTATATAGGACTACGGTGGGTCACATGGGGTCATTGAGTACTTATGTAGCATTAGGGTAAGTCACATGGGGTCATTGAATACTTATATAGGACTAGGGTGGGTCACATGGGGTCATTGAGTACTTATATAAGACTAGGGTGGGTCATATTGGGTCATTGAGTACTTATATAGGACATGGGGGGGGGGGTCGCATGGGGTCAATGAGTACTTATATATGACTAGGGTGGGTCACATGGGGTCATTGAGTACTTATATAGGACTAGGGTGGGTCACATGGCGTCATGGAGAACTTATATACGACTAGGGTGGGAGACATGGGGTCATTTAGTACTTATATAGGACTAGGGGGGTCACATGGGGTCATTGAGTACTTATATAGGACTAGGGTGGCTGACCTGGGGTCATTGAGTACTTATATAGGACTAAGGTGGGTCACATGGGGTCATTGAGTACTTATATAGGACTAGGGTGGGTCACATGGGGTCATTGAGTACTTATATAGGTCTAGGGGGGGTCACATGGGGTCATTGAGTACTTATATAGGACTAGGGTGGCTGACCTGGGGTCATTGAGTACTTATATAGGACTAGGGGAGGGGTCACATGGGGTCGTTGAGTACTTATATAGGACTAGGGTGGGTTACATGGCGTCATGGAGAACTTATATACGACTAGGGTGGGAGACATGGGTCATTTAGTACTTATATAGGACTAGGGGGGGTCACATGGGGTCATTGAGTACTTATATAAGACTAGGGGGGGTCACATGGGGTCATTGAGTGCTTATATGGGACTAGGGTGGCTTACCTCGGGTCATTGAGTACTTATATAAGACTAGGGGGGGTCACATGGGGTCATTGAGTACTTATATAGGACTAGGGTGGGTCACATTGGGTCATCGAGTACTTATATAGCACTAGGGTAAGTCACATGTGGTCATTGAATACTCATATAGGACTAGGGTGGGTAGATGGGGTCATTGAGTACTTATATAGGACTAGGGTGGGTCACATGGGGTCATTCAGTACTTATATAGCACTAGGGTAAGTCACATGTGGTCATTGAATACTCATATAGGACTAGGGTGGGTAGATGGGGTCATTGAGTACTTATATAAGACTAGGGTGGATCACATTGGGTCATTGAGTAGTTATATAGGACATGGGGGGGGGGTCGCATGGGGTCAATGAGTACTTATATAGGACTAGGGTGGGTCACATGGGGTCATTCAGTACTTATATAGCACTAGGGTAAGTCACATGTGGTCATTGAATACTTATATAGGACTAGGGTGGCTGACCTGGGGTCATTGAGTACTTATATAGGAATAGGGGGGGGGGGTCACATGGGGTCGTTGAGTACTTATATAGGACTAGGGTGGGTCACATGGCGTCATGGAGAACTTATATACGACTAGGGTGGCTGACCTGGGGTCATTGAGTACATATATAGGCCTAGGGGGGGTCACATGGGGTCATTGAGTACTTATATAGAACTAGGGGTGTCACATGGGGTCATTGAGTACTTATATAGGACATGGGGGGGTCGCATGGGGTCATTGAGTACTTATATAGGACTACGGTGGGTCACATGGGGTCATTGAGTACTTATATAGGTCTAGGGGGGGTGACATGGGGTCATTGAGTACTTATATAGGACTAGGAGGGGTCACATGTGGTCATTGGGTACTTATATGGGGCTAGGTTGGCTGACCTCGGGTCATTGAGTACTTATATAAGACTAGGGGGGTCACATGGGGTCATTGTGTACTTATATAGGACTAGGGTGGGTCACATTGGGTCATTGAGTACTTATATAAGACTAGGGTAACTGACCTGGGGTCATTGGGTACATATATAAGACTAAGGGGGTCACATGGGGTCATTGAGTACTTATATAGGACTAGGGTGGGTCACATGGGGTCATTGAGTACTTATATAGGACTAGGGTGGGTCACATGGGGTCATTGAGTACTTATATAGGTCTAGGGGTGGTCACATGGGGTCATTGAGTACTTATATAGGACTAGGGTGGCTGACCTGGGGCCATTGAGTACTTATATAGGACTAGGGGGGTCACATGGGGTCATTGAGTACTTATATAGCACTAGGGTGGCTGACCTGGGGTCATTGAGTACTTATATAGGACTAGGGTGGGGGTCACATGGGGTCGTTGAGTACTTATATAGGACTAGGGTGGGTCACATGGCGTCATGGAGAACTTATATACGACTAGGGTGGGAGACATGGGGTCATTTAGTACTTATATAGGACTAGGGGGGGTCACATGGGGTCATTGAGTACTTATATAGGACTAGGGGGGGTCACATGGGGTCATTGAGTACTTATATGTGACTAGGGTGGCTGACCTCGGGTCATTGAGTACTTATATAAGACTAGGGGGGGGTCACATGGGGTCATTGAGTACTTATATAGGACTAGGGTGGGTCACATTGGGTCATTGAGTACTTATATAAGACTAGGGTGGCTGACCTGGGGTCATTGGGTACATATATAAGACTAAGGGGGGTCACATGGGGTCATTAAGTACTTATAAAGGACTAGGGTGGGTCACATGGGGTCATTGAGTACTTATATAGCACTAGGGTAAGTCACATGTGGTCATTGAATACTCATATAGGACTAGGGTGGGTCACATGGGGTCATTGAGTACTTATATAAGACTAGGGTGGGTCACATTGGGTCATTGAGTAGTTATATAGGACATGGGGGGGTGTCGCATGGGGTCAATGAGTACTTATATAGGACTAGGGTGGGTCACATGGGGTCATTGAGTACTTATATAGGACTAGGGGGGTCACATGGGGTCATTGAGTACTTATATAGGACTAGGGTGGCTGACCTGAGGTCATTGAGTACTTATATAGGACTAGGGGGGGTCACATGGGGTCATTGAGTACTTATATAGGACTAGGGTGGGTCACATGGGGTCATTGAGTACTTATATAGCACTAGGGTAAGTCACATGTGGTCATTGAATACTCATATAGGACTAGGGTGGGTCACATGGGGTCATTGAGTACTTATATAAGACTAGGGTGGGTCACATTGGGTCATTGAGTAGTTATATAGGACATGGGGGGGGGTCGCATGGGGTCATTGAGTACTTATATAGGACTAGGGTGGCTGACCTGGGGTCATTGAGTACTTATGTAGGACTAGGGGGGGGGGGTCACATGGGGTCGTTGAGTACTTATATAGGACTAGGGTGGGTCACATGGCGTCATGGAGAACTTATATACGACTAGGGTGGGAGACATGGGGTCATTTAGTACTTATATAGGACTAGGGGGGGTCACATGGGGTCATTGAGTACTTATATAGGACTAGGGGGGGTCACATGGGGTCATTGAGTACTTATATAGGACTAGGGTAACTGACCAGGGGTCATTGGGTACATATATAAGACTAAGGGGGGTCACATGGGGTCATTGAGTACTTATATAGGACTAGGGTGGGTCACATGGGGTCATTGAGTACTTATATAGGTCTAGGGGGGGTCACATGGGGTCATTGAATACTTATATAGGACTAGGGTGGCTGATCCTGGGGCCATTGAGTACTTATATAGGACTAGGGGGGTCACATGGGGTCATTGAGTACTTATATAGGACTAGGGTGGCTCACTAGGCGTCATGGAGAACTTATATACGACTAGGTTGGGAGACATGGGGTCATTTAGTACTTATAAGGGACATGGGGGGGGGTCACATGGGATCATTGAGTACTTATATAGGACTAGGGTTGGTTATATGGGGTCATTGAGTACTTATATAGGACTAGGGTGGGTCACATGGGGTCATTGAGTACTTATATAGGACTAGGGGTGGTCACACAAGGGGTCATTGAGTACTTATATAGGACTAGGGGGGTTCACATGGGGTCATTGAGTACTTATATAGGGCTAGGGTGGCTGACCTGGGGTCATTGAGTACTTATATAGGACTAGGGTGGGTCACTTGGGGTCATTGAGTACATATATAGGACTAGGGTGGGTCACATTCGGTCATTGAGTACTTATATAGGACATGGGGGGGGTCGCATGGGGTCAATGAGTACTTATAGGACTAGGGTGGGTCTCATGGGGTCATTGAGTACTTATGTAGCACTAGGGTAAGTCACATGGGGTCATTGAATACTTATATAGGACTAGGGTGGGTCACATGGGGTCATTGAGTACTTATATAAGACTAGGGTGGGTCATATTGGGTCATTGAGTACTTATATAGGACATGGGGGGGGGGTCGCATGGGGTCAATGAGTACTTATATAGGACTAGGGTGGGTCACATGGGGTCATTGAGTACTAATATAGGACTAGGGTGGGTTACATGGGGTCATTGAGTACTTATATAGGACTAGGGTGGGTCACATGGGGTCATTATGAACTTATACAGGAATAGGGTGGGTCACATGGGGTCATTGAGTACTTATATAGGACTAGGGGTGGTCACATGGGGTCATTGAGTACTTATATAGGACTAGGGGGGGTCACATGGGGTCATTGAGTACTTATATAGGACTAGGGTGGCTGACCTGGGGTCATTGAGTACTTATATAGGACTAGGGTGGGTCACATGGGGTCATTGAGTACATATATAGGACTAGGGTGGGTCACATTCGGTCATTGAGTACTTATATAGGACATGGGGGGGGGGGTCGCATGGGGTGAATGAGTACTTATATAGGACTACGGTGGGTCACATGGGGTCATTGAGTACTTATGTAGCATTAGGGTAATTCACATGGGGTCATTGAATACTTATATAGGACTAGGGTGGGTCACATGGGGTCATTGAGTACTTATATAAGACTAGGGTGGGTCATATTGGGTCATTGAGTACTTATATAGGACTAGGGTGGCTGACCTGGGGTCATTGAGTACTTATATATGACTAGGGTGGGTCACATGGGGTCATTGAGTACTTATATAGGACTAGGGTGGCTGACCTGGGGTCATTGAGTACTTATATAGGACTAGGGTGGGTCACATGGCGTCATGGAGAACTTATATACGACTAGGGTGGGAGACATGGGGTCATTTAGTACTTATATAGGACTAGGGGGGTCACATGGGGTCATTGAGTACTTATATAAGACTAGGGTGGCTGACCTGGGGTCATTGAGTACTTATATAGGACTAGGGGGGGTCACATGGGGTCATTGAGTACTTATATAGGACTAGGGGTGTCACATGGGGTCATTGAGTACTTATATAGGACATGGGGGGTCGCATGGGGTCATTGAGTACTTATATAGGACTAGGGTGGGTCACATGGGGTCATTGAGTACTTATATAGCACTAGGGTAAGTCACATGGGGTCATTGAATACTTATATAGGACTAGGGTGGGTCACATGGGGTCATTGAGTACTTATATAAGACTAGGGTGGGTCATATTGGGTCATTGAGTACTTATATAGGACATGGGGGGGGGGGGTCGTATGGGTCAATGAGTACTTATATAGGACTAGGGTGGGTCACATGGGGTCATTGAGTACTTATATAGGACTAGGGTGGCTGACCTGGGGTCATTGAGTACTTATATAGGACTAGGGTGGGTCACATGGCGTCATGGAGAACTTATATACGACTAGGGTGGGAGACATGGGGTCATTTAGTACTTATATAAGACTAGGGGGGGTCACATGGGGTCATTGAGTACTTATATAGGACTAGGGTGGGTCACATTGGGTCATTGAGTACTTATATAAGACTAGGGTGTCTGACCTGGGGTCATTGAGTACATATATAGGCCTTGGGGGGGTCACATGGGGTCATTGAGTACTTATATAGAACTAGGGGTGTCACATGGGGTCATTGAGTACTTATATAGGACTAGGGTGGGTCACATGGGGTCATTGAGTACTTATATAGGTCTAGGGGGGGTCACATGGGGTCATTGAGTACTTATATAGGACTAGCGTTGCTGACCTGGGGCCATTGAGTTCTTATATAGGACTAGGGGGGTCACATGTGGTCATTGAGTACTTATATAGGACTAGGAGGGGTCACATGTGGTCATTGGGTACTTATATGGGACTAGGGTGGCTGACCTCGGGTCATTGAGTACTTATATAGGACTAGGGTGGCTGACCTGGGGTCATTGAGTACTTATATAGGACTAGGGGGGGGGGTCACATGGGGTCGTTGAGTACTTATATAGGACTAGGGTGGGTCACATGGCGTCATGGAGAACTTATATACGACTAGGGTGGGAGACATGGGGTCATTTAGTACTTATATAGGACTAGGGTAACTGACCAGGGGTCATTGGGTACATATATAAGACTAAGGGGGGTCACATGGGGTCATTGAGTACTTATATAGGACTAGGGTGGGTCACATGGGGTCATTGAGTACTTATATAGGTCTAGGGGGGGTCACATGGGGTCATTGAATACTTATATAGGAATAGGGTGGCTGACCTGGGGCCATTGAGTACTTATATAGGACTAGGGGGGTCACATGGGGTCATTTAGTACTTATATAGGACTAGGGTGGCTCACTAGGCGTCATGGAGAACTTATATACGACTAGGTTGGGAGACATGGGGTCATTTAGTACTTATAAGGGACATGGGGGGGGTCACATGGGATCATTGAGTACTTATATAGGACTAGGGTTGGTTATATGGGGTCATTGAGTACTTATATAGGACTAGGGTGGGTCACATGGGGTCATTATGAACTTATACAGGAATAGGGTGGGTCACATGGGGTCATTGAGTACTTATATAGGACTAGGGGTGGTCACACATGGGGTCATTGAGTACTTATATAGGACTAGGGGGGTTCACATGGGGTCATTGAGTACTTATATAGGGCTAGGGTGGCTGACCTGGGGTCATTGAGTACTTAAATAGGACTAGGGTGGGTCACTTGGGGTCATTGAGTACATATATAGGACTAGGGTGGGTCACATTCGGTCATTGAGTACTTATATAGGACATGGGGGGGGGGTCGCATGGGGTCAATGAGTACTTATATAGGACTAGGGTGGGTCTCATGGGGTCATTGAGTACTTATGTAGCACTAGGGTAAGTCACATGGGGTCATTGAATACTTATATAGGACTAGGGTGGGTCACATGGGGTCATTGAGTACTTATATAAGACTAGGGTGGGTCATATTGGGTCATTGAGTACTTATATAGGACATGGGGGGGGGTCGCATGGGGTCAATGAGTACTTATATAGGACTAGGGTGGGTCACATGGGGTCATTGAGCACTAATATAGGACTAGGGTGGGTTACATGGGGTCATTGAGTACTTATATAGGACTAGGGTGGGTCACATGGGGTCATTATGAACTTATACAGGAATAGGGTGGGTCACATGGGGTCATTGAGTACTTATATAGGACTAGGGGTGGTCACATGGGGTCATTGAGTACTTATATAGGACTAGGGGGGGTCACATGGGGTCATTGAGTACTTATATAGGACTAGGGTGGCTGACCTGGGGTCATTGAGTACTTATATAGGACTAGGGTGGGTCACATGGGGTCATTGAGTAAATATATAGGACTAGGGTGGGTCATATTGGGTCATTGAGTACTTATATAGGACATGGGGGGGGGTCGCATGGGGTCAATGAGTACTTATAAATGACTAGGGTGGGTCACATGGGGTCATTGAGTACTTATATAGGACTAGGGTGGCTGACCTGGGGTCATTGAGTACTTATATAGGACTAGGGTGGGTCACATGGCGTCATGGAGAACTTATATACGACTAGGGTGGGAGACATGGGGTCATTTAGTACTTATATAGGACTAGGGGGGTCACATGGGGTCATTGAGTACTTATATAGGACTAGGGTGGCTGACCTGGGGTCATTGAGTACTTATATAGGACTAGGGGGGGTCACATGGGGTCATTGAGTACTTATATAGGACTAGGGGTGTCACATGGGGTCATTGAGTACTTATATAAGACTAGGGTGGGTCATATTGGGTCATTGAGTACTTATATAGGACATGGGGGGGGGGTCGCATGGGGTCAATGAGTACTTATATAGCACTAGGGTAAGTCACATGGGGTCATTGAATACTTATATAGGACTAGGGTGGGTCACATGGGGTCATTGAGTACTTATATAAGACTAGGGTGGGTAATATTGGGTCATTGAGTACTTATATAGGACATGGGGGGGGGGGGGGTCGCATGGGGTCAATGAGTACTTATAAATGACTAGGGTGGGTCACATGGGGTCATTGAGTACTTATATAGGACTAGGGTGGCTGACCTGGGGTCATTGAGTACTTATATAGGACTAGGGTGGGTCACATGGCGTCATGGAGAACTTATATACGACTAGGGTGGGAGACATGGGGTCATTTAGTACTTATATAGGACTAGGGGGGTCACATGGGGTCATTGAGTACTTATATAGGACTAGGGTGGCTGACCTGGGGTCATTGAGTACTTATATAGGACTAGGGGGGGTCACATGGGGTCATTGAGTACTTATATAGGACTAGGGGTGTCACATGGGGTCATTGAGTACTTATATAGGACATGGGGGGTCGCATGGGGTCATTGAGTACTTATATAGGACTAGGGTGGGTCACATGGGGTCATTGAGTACTTATATAGCACTAGGGTAAGTCACATGGGGTCATTGAATACTTATATAGGACTAGGGTGGGTCACATGGGGTCATTGAGTACTTATATAAGACTAGGGTGGGTAATATTGGGTCATTGAGTACTTATATAGGACATGGGGGGGGGGTCGTATGGGGTCAATGAGTACTTATATAGGACTAGGGTGGGTCACATGGGGTCATTGAGTACTTATATAGGACTAGGGTGGCTGACCTGGGGTCATTGAGTACTTATATAGGACTAGGGTGGGTCACATGGCGTCATGGAGAACTTATATACGACTAGGGTGGAAGACATGGGGTCATTTAGTACTTATATAAGACTAGGGGGGGTCACATGGGGTCATTGAGTACTTATATAGGACTAGGGTGGGTCACATTGGGTCATTGAGTACTTATATAAGACTAGGGTGTCTGACCTGGGGTCATTGAGTACATATATAGGCCTTGGGGGGGTCACATGGGGTCATTGAGTACTTATATAGAACTAGGGGTATCACATGGGGTCATTGAGTACTTATATAGGACTAGGGTGGGTCACATGGGGTCATTGAGTACTTATATAGGTCTAGGGGGGGTCACATGGGGTCATTGAGTACTTATATAGGACTAGCGTTGCTGACCTGGGGCCATTGAGTTCTTATATAGGACTAGGGGGGTCACATGTGGTCATTGAGTACTTATATAAGACTAGGGGGGGTCACATGGGGTCATTGAGTACTTATATAGGACTAGGGTGGGTCACATTGGGTCATTGAGTACTTATATAAGACTAGGGTAACTGACCAGGGGTCATTGGGTACATATATAAGACTAAGGGGGGTCACATGGGGTCATTGAGTACTTATATAGGACTAGGGTGGGTCACATGGGGTCATTGAGTACTTATATAGGTCTAGGGGGGGACACATGGGGTCATTGAGTACTTATATAGGACTAGGGTGGCTGACCTGGGGCCATTGAGTACTTATATAGGACTAGGGGGGTCACATGGGGTCATTGAGTACTTATATAGGACTAGGGTGGCTCACTAGGCGTCATGGAGAACTTATATACGACTAGGTTGGGAGACATGGGGTCATTTAGTACTTATATGGGACATGGGGGGGTCACATGGGGTCATTGAGTACTTATATAGGACTAGGGTGGGTTACATGGGGTCATTGAGTACTTATATAGGACTAGGGTGGGTCACATGGGGTCATTATGAACTTATACAGGAATAGGGTGGGTCACATGGGGTCATTGAGTACTTATATAGGACTAGGGGTGGTCACATGGGGTCATTGAGTACTTATATAAGACTAGGGGGGGTCACATGGGGTCATTGAGTACTTATATAGGACTAGGGTGGCTGACCTGGGGTAATTGAGTACTTATATAGGACTAGGGTGGGTCACATGGGGTCATTGAGTACATATATAGGACTAGGGTGGGTCACATTCGGTCATTGAGTACTTACATAGGACATGGGGGGGGGGGGGGGTCGCATGGGGTAAATGAGTACTTATATAGGACTAGGGTGGGTCACATGGGGTCATTGAATACTTATGTAGCATTAGGGTAAGTCACATGGGGTCATTGAATACTTATATAGGACTAGGTATGGTCACATGGGGTCATTGAGTACTTATATAAGACTAGGGTGGGTCATATTGGGTCATTGAGTACTTATATAGGACATGGGGGGGGTCGCATGGGGTCAATGAGTACTTATATAGGACTAGGGGGGGTCACGTGGGGTCATTGAGTACTTATATAGGACTAGCGTGGCTGACCTGGGGTCATTGAGTACTTATATAGGACTAGGGTGGGTCACATGGCGTCATGGAGGACTTATATACGACTAGGGTGGGAGACATGGGGTCATTTAGTACTTATATAGGACTAGGGTGGGTCACATGGGGTCATTGAGTACATATATAGGACTAGGGTGGGTCACATTCGGTCATTGAGTACTTATATAGGACATGGGGGGGGGGGTCGCATGGGGTCAATGAGTACTTATATAGGACTAGGGTGTGTCTCATGGGGTCATTGAGTACTTATGTAGCACTAGGGTAAGTCACATGGGGTCATTGAATACTTATATAGGACTAGGGTGGGTCACATGGGGTCATTGAGTACTTATATAAGACTAGGGTGGGTCATATTGGGTCATTGAGTACTTATATAGGACATGGGGGGGGGGGGGGGTCGCATGGGGTCAATGAGTACTTATATAGGACTAGGTGGGGTCACATGGGGTCATTGAGTACTTATATAGGACTAGCGTGGCTGACCTGGGGTCATTGAGTACTTATATAGGACTAGGGTGGGTCACATGGCGTCATGGAGGACTTATATACGACTAGGGTGGGAGACATGGGGTCATTTAGTACTTATATAGGACTAGGGTGGGTCACATGGGGTCATTGAGTACATATATAGGACTAGGGTGGGTCACATTCGGTCATTGAGTACTTATATAGGACATGGGGGGGGGGGGGGGGGGTCGCATGGGGTCAATGAGTACTTATATAGGACTAGGGTGTGTCTCATGGGGTCATTGAGTACTTATGTAGCACTAGGGTAAGTCACATGGGGTCATTGAATACTTATATAGGACTAGGGTGGGTCACATGGGGTCATTGAGTACTTATATAAGACTAGGGTGGGTCATATTGGGTCATTGAGTACTTATATAGGACATGGGGGGGGGTCGCATGGGGTCAATGAGTACTTATATAGGACTAGGGTGGGTCACATGGGGTCATTGAGTACTTATATAGGACTAGGGGGGGTCACATGGGGTCATTGAGTACTTATATAGGACTAGGGTGGCTGACCTGGGGTCATTGAGTACTTATATAGGACTAGGGTGGGTCACATGGCGTCATGGAGAACTTATATACGACTAGGGTGGGAGACATGGGGTCATTGAGTACTTATATAGGACTAGGGTGGGTCACATGGGGTCATTGAGTACTTATATAGGTCTAGGGGGGGTCACATGGGGTCATTGAGTACTTATATAGGACTAGCGTTGCTGACCTGGGGCCATTGAGTTCTTATATAGGACTAGGGGGGTCACATGGTGTCATTGAGTACTTATATAGGACTAGGAGGGGTCACATGTGGTCATTGGGTACTTATATGGGACTAGGGTGGCTGACCTCGGGTCATTGAGTACTTATATAAGACTAGGGGGGGTCACATGGGGTCATTGAGTACTTATATAGGACTAGGGTGGGTCACATGGGGTCATTGAGTACTTATATAGGACTAGGGTGGGTCACATGGGGTCATTGAGTACTTATATAGGACTAGGGTGGGTCACATGGGGTCATTGAGTACTTATATAGGTCTAGGGGGGGTCACATGGGGCCATTGGGTAATTATATGGGGCTAGGGTGGCTGACCTCGAGTCATTGAGTACTTATATAAGACTAGGGGGGGTCACATGGGGTCATTGAGTACTTATATAGGACTAGGGTGGGTCACATTGGGTCATTGAGTACTTATATAAGACTAGGGTAACTGACCTGGGGTCATTGGGTACTTATATAGGACTAGGGGGGTCACATGGGGTCATTGAGTACTTATATAGGACTAGGGTGGCTCACTAGGCGTCATGGAGAACTTATATACAACTAGGTTGGGAGACATGGGGTCATTTAGTACTTATAAGGGACATGGGGGGGTCAAATGGGGTCATTGAGTACTTATATAGGACTAGGGTGGGTTATATGGGGTCATTGAGTACTTATATAGGACTAGGGTGGATCACATGGGGTCATTATGAACTTATACAGGAATAGGGTGGGTCACATGGGGTCATTGAGTACTTATATAGGACTAGGGGTGGTCACATGGGGTCATTGAGTACTTATATAGGACTAGGGGGGGTCACCTGGGGTCATTGAGTACTTATATAGGACTAGGGTGGCTGACCTGGGGTCATTGAGTATTTATATAGGACTAGGGTGGGTCACATGGGGTCATTGAGTACATATATAGGACTAGGGTGGGTCACATTCGGTCATTGAGTACTTATATAGGACATGGGGGGGGGGGGTCGCATGCGGTCAATGAGTACTTATATAGGACTAGGGTGGGTCACATGGGGTCATTGAGTACTTATGTAGCACTAGGGTAAGTCACATGGGGTCATTGAATACTTATATAGGACTAGGGTGGGTCACATGGGGTCATTGAGTACTTATATAGGACTAGGGTGGGTCATATTGGGTCATTGAGTACTTATATAGGACATGGGGGGGGGGGGGGGTCGCATGGGGTCAATGAGTACTTATATAGGACTAGGGTGGGTCACACACATGGGGTCATTGAGTACTTATATAGGACTAGGGGGGGTCACATGGGGTCATTGAGTACTTATATAGGACTAGGGTGGGTCACATTGGATCATTGAGTACTTATATAAGACTAGGGAAACTGACCTGGGGTCATTGGGTACATATATAAGACTAAGGGGGGTCACATGGGGTCATTGAGTACTTATATAGGACTAGGGTGGGTCACATGGGGTCATTGAGTACTTATATAGGACTAGGGTTGGTCACATGGGGTCATTGAGTACTTATATAGGTCTAGGGGGGGTCACATGGGGCCATTGAGTACTTATATAGGACTAGGGTGGCTCACTAGGCGTCATGGAGAACTTATATACGACTAGGTTGGGAGACATGG
Organism: Prorops nasuta; assembly: GCF_024137725.1. Taxonomy (NCBI): domain Eukaryota; kingdom Metazoa; phylum Arthropoda; class Insecta; order Hymenoptera; family Bethylidae; genus Prorops; species Prorops nasuta. Next base: position 21,970 of record NW_027117118.1, on the reverse strand, counting down.
GGTCATTTAGTACTTATATGGGACATGGGGGGGTCACATGGGGTCATTGAGTACTTATATAGGACTAGGGTGGGTTACATGGGGTCATTGAGTACTTATATAGGACTAGGGTGGGTCACATGGGGTCATTATGAACTTATACAGGAATAGGGTGGGTCATATTGGGTCATTGAGTACTTATATAGGACATGGGGGGGGGGTCGCATGGGGTCAATGAGTACTTATATAGGACTAGGGTGGGTCACATGGGGTCATTGAGTACTTATATAGGACTAGGGTGGGTCACATGGGGTCATTGAGTACTTATATAGGACTAGGGTGGCTGACCTGGGGTCATTGAGTACTTATATAGGACTAGGGTGGGGGTCACATGGGGTCGTTGAGTTCTTATATAGGACTAGGGTGGGTCACATGGCGTCATGGAGAACTTATATACGACTAGGGTGGGAGACATGGGGTCATTTAGTACTTATATAGGACTAGGGGGGGTCACATGGGGTCATTGAGTACTTATATAGGACTAGGGGGGGTCACATGGGGTCATTGAGTACTTATATAGGACTAGGGGGGGTCACATGGGGTCGTTGAGTTCTTATATAGGACTAGGGTGGGTCACATGGCGTCATGGAGAACTTATATACGACTAGGGTGGGAGACATGGGGTAATTTAGTACTTATATAGGACTAGGGGGGGTCACATGGGGTCATTGAGTACTTATATAGGACTAGGGTGGCTGACCTGGGGTCATTGAGTACTTATATAGGACTAGGGTGGGTCACATGGCGTCATGGAGAACTTATATACGACTAGGGTGAGAGACATGGGGTCATTTAGTACTTATATAAGACTAGGGGGGGTCACATGGGGTCATTGAGTACTTATATAGGACTAGGGTGGGTCACATTGGATCATTGAGTACTTATATAAGACTAGGGAAACTGACCTGGGGTCATTGGGTACATATATAAGACTAAGGGGGGTCACATGGGGTCATTGAGTACTTATATAGGACTAGGGTGGGTCACATGGGGTCATTGAGTACTTATATAGGACTAGGGTTGGTCACATGGGGTCATTGAGTACTTATATAGGTCTAGGGGGGGTCACATGGGGCCATTGAGTACTTATATAGGACTAGGGTGGCTCACTAGGCGTCATGGAGAACTTATATACGACTAGGTTGGGAGACATGGGGTCATTTAGTACTTATATGGGACATGGGGGGGTCACATGGGGTCATTGAGTACTTATATAGGACTAGGGTGGGTTACATGGGGTCATTGAGTACTTATATAGGACTAGGGTGGGTCACATGGGGTCATTATGAACTTATACAGGAATAGGGTGGGTCATATTGGGTCATTGAGTACTTATATAGGACATGGGGGGGGGGTCGCATGGGGTCAATGAGTACTTATATAGGACTAGGGTGGGTCACATGGGGTCATTGAGTACTTATATAGGACTAGGGTGGGTCACATGGGGTCATTGAGTACTTATATAGGACTAGGGTGGCTGACCTGGGGTCATTGAGTACTTATATAGGACTAGGGTGGGGGTCACATGGGGTCGTTGAGTTCTTATATAGGACTAGGGTGGGTCACATGGCGTCATGGAGAACTTATATACGACTAGGGTGGGAGACATGGGGTCATTTAGTACTTATATAGGACTAGGGGGGGTCACATGGGGTCATTGAGTACTTATATAGGACTAGGGGGGGTCACATGGGGTCATTGAGTACTTATATAGGACTAGGGGGGGTCACATGGGGTCGTTGAGTTCTTATATAGGACTAGGGTGGGTCACATGGCGTCATGGAGAACTTATATACGACTAGGGTGGGAGACATGGGGTAATTTAGTACTTATATAGGACTAGGGGGGGTCACATGGGGTCATTGAGTACTTATATAGGACTAGGGTGGGTCGCATGGGGTCATTGAGTACTTATATAGGACTAGGGTGGGTCACATGGGGTCATTGAGTACTTAAATAGGTCTAGGGGGGGTGACATGGGGTCATTGAGTACTTATATAGGACTAGGAGGTGTCACATGTGGTCATTGGGTACTTATATGGGACTAGGGTGGCTGACCTCGGGTCATTGAGTACTTATATAAGACTAGGGGGGGTCACATGGGATCATTGAGTACTTATATAGGACTAGGGTGGGTCACATTGGGTCATTGAGTACTTATATAAGACTAGGGTAACTGACCAGGGGTCATTGGGTACATATATAAGACTAAGGGGGGTCACATGGGGTCATTGAGTACTTATATAGGACTAGGGTGGGTCACATGGGGTCATTGAGTACTTATATAGGACTAGGGGTGGTCACATGGGGTCATTGAGTACTTATATAGGACTAGGGGGGGTCACATGGGGTCATTGAGTACTTATATAGGACTAGGGGGGTCACATGGGGTCATTATGAACTTATACAGGAATAGGGTGGGTCACATGGGGTCATTGAGTACTTATATAGGACTAGGGGTGGTCACATGGGGTCATTGAGTACTTATATAGGACTAGGGGGGGGCCACATGGGGTCATTGAGTACTTATATAGGACTAGGGGGGTCACATGGGGTCATTGAGTACTTATATAGGACTAGGGTGGCTCACTAGGCGTCATGGAGAACTTATATACGACTAGGTTGGGAGACGTGGGGTCATTTAGTACTTATATGGGACATGGGGGGGGGGGTGACATGGGGTCATTGAGTACTTATATAGGACTAGGGTGGGTTACATGGGGTCATTGAGTACTTATATAGGACTAGGGTGGGTCACATGGGGTCATTGAGTACTTATATAGGACTAGGGGTGGTCACATGGGGTCATTGAGTACTTATATAGGACTAGGGGGGGTCACATGGGGTCATTGAGTACTTATATAGGACTAGGGTGGCTGACCTGGGGTCATTGAGTACTTATATAGGACTAGGGTGGGTCACATTGGGTCATTGAGTACATATATAGTACTAGGGTGGGTCACATTCGGTCATTGAGTACTTATATAGGACATGGGGGGGGTCGCATGGGGTGAATGAGTACTTATATAGGACTAGGGTGGATCACATGGGGTCATTGAGTACTTATGTAGCACTAGGGTAAGTCACATGGGGTCATTGAATACTTATATAGGACTAGGGTGGGTCACATGGGGTCATTGAGTACTTATATAAGACTAGGGTGGGTCATATTGGGTCATTGAGTACTTATATAGGACATGGGGGGGTGGTCGCATGGGGTCAATGAGTACTTATATAGGACTAGGGTGGGTCACATGGGGTCATTGAGTACTTATATAGGACTAGGGGGGGTCACATGGGGTCATTGAGTACTTATATAGGACTAGGGTGGCTGACCTGGGGTCATTGAGTACTTATATAGGACTAGGGTGGGTCACATGGCGTCATGGAGAACTTATATACGACTAGGGTGGGAGACATGGGGTCATTTAGTACTTATATAGGACTAGGGGGGTCACATGGGGTCATTGAGTACTTATATAGAACTAGGGTGGCTGACCTGGGGTCATTGAGTACTTATATAGGACTAGGGGGGGGTCACATGGGGTCTTTGAGTACTTATATAGGACTAGGGGTGTCACATGGGGTCATTGAGTACTTATATAGGACATGGGGGGTCGCATGGGGTCATTGAGTACTTATATAGGACTAGGGTGAGTCACATGGGGTCATTGAGTACTTATATAGCACTAGGGTAAGTCACATGGGGTCATTGAATACTTATATAGGACTAGGGTGGGTCACATGGGGTCATTGAGTACTTATATAAGACTAGGGTGGGTCACATTGGGTCATTGAGTACTTATATAGGACATTGGGGGGGGGGTGTCGCATGGGGTCAATGAGTACTTATATAAGACTAGGGTGGGTCACATGGGGTCATTGAGTACTTATATAGGACTAGGGGGGGTCACATGGGGTTATTGAGTACTTATATAGGACTAGGGTGGCTGACCTGGCGTCATTGAGTACTTATATAGCACTAGGGTGGGTCACATTGGGTCATTGAGTACTTATATAAGACTAGGGTGGCTGACCTGGGGTCATTGGGTACATATATAAGACTAAGGGGGGTCACATGGGGTCATTGAGTACTTATATAGGACTAAGGTGGGTCACATGGGGTCATTGAGTACTTATATAGGACTAGGGTGGGTCACATGGGGTCATTGAGTACTTATATAGGTCTAGGGGGGGTCACATGGGGTCATTGAGTACTTATATAGGACTAGGGTGGCTGACCTGGGGTCATTGAGTACTTATATAGGACTAGGGGGGGGGTCACATGGGGTCGTTGAGTACTTATATAGGACTAGGGTGGGTCACATGGCGTCATGGAGAACTTATATACGACTAGGGTGGGAGAGATGGGGTCATTTAGTACTTATATAGGACTAGGGGGGGTCACATGGGGTCATTGAGTACTTATATAAGACTAGGGGGGGTCACATGGGGTGATTGAGTACTTATATGGGACTAGGGTGGCTTACCTCGGGTCATTGAGTACTTATATAAGACTAGGGGGGGACACATGGGGTCATTGAGTACTTATATAGGACTAGGGTGGGTCACATTGGGTCATTGAGTACTTATATAAGAACTTGGTGGCTGACCTGGGGTCATTGGGTACATATATAAGACTAAGGGGGGTCACATGGGGTCATTGAGTACTTATATAGGACTAGGGTGGGTCACATGGGGTCATTCAGTACTTATATAGCACTAGGGTAAGTCACATGTGGTCATTGAATACTCATATAGGACTAGGGTGGGTAGATGGGGTCATTGAGTACTTATATAAGACTAGGGTGGATCACATTGGGTCATTGAGTAGTTATATAGGACATGGGGGGGGGGGTCGCATGGGGTCAATGAGTACTTATATAGGACTAGGGTGGGTCACATGGGGTCATTGAGTACTTATATAGGACTAGGGCGGGTCACATGGGGTCATTGAGTACTTATATAGGACTAGGGTGGCTGACCTGGGGTCATTGAGTACTTATATAGGAATAGGGGGGGGGGGGTCACATGGGGTCGTTGAGTACTTATATAGGACTAGGGTGGGTCACATGGCGTCATGGAGAACTTATATACGACTAGGGTGGCTGACCTGGGGTCATTGAGTACATATATAGGCCTAGGGGGGGTCACATGGGGTCATTGAGTACTTATATAGAACTAGGGGTGTCACATGGGGTCATTGAGTACTTATATAGGACATGGGGGTGTCGCATGGGGTCATTGAGTACTTATATAGGACTAGGGTGGGTCACATGGGGTCATTGAGTACTTATATAGGTCTAGGGGGGGTGACATGGGGTCATTGAGTACTTATATAGGACTAGGAGGGGTCACATGTGGTCATTGGGTACTTATATGGGGCTAGGTTGGCTGACCTCGGGTCATTGAGTACTTATATAAGACTAGGGGGGGTCACATGGGGTCATTGAGTACTTATATAGGACTAGGGTGGGTCACATTGGGTCATTGAGTACTTATATAAGACTAGGGTAACTGACCTGGGGTCATTGGGTACATATATAAGACTAAGGGGGGTCACATGGGGTCATTGAGTACTTATATAGGACTAGGGTGGGTCACATGGGGTCATTGAGTACTTATATAGGACTAGGGTGGGTCACATGGGGTCATTGAGTACTTATATAGGTCTAGGGGTGGTCACATGGGGTCATTGAGTACTTATATAGGACTAGGGTGGCTGACCTGGGGCCATTGAGTACTTATATAGGACTAGGGGGGTCACATGGGGTCATTGAGTACTTATATAGGACTAGGGTGGCTCACTAGGCGTCATGGAGAACTTATATACGACTAGGTTGGGAAACATGGGGTCATTTAGTACTTATAAGGGACATGGGGGGGTCACATGGGGTCATTGAGTACTTATATAGGACTAGGGTGGGTTATATGGGGTCATTGAGTACTTATATAGGACTAGGGTGGATCACATGGGGTCATTATGAACTTATACAGGAATAGGGTGGGTCACATGGGGTCATTGAGTACTTATATAGGACTAGGGGTGGTCACATGGGGTCATTGAGTACTTATATAGGACTAGGGGGGGTCACATGGGGTCATTGAGTACTTATATAGGACTAGGGTGGGTCACATGGGGTCATTGTGTACTTATATAGGTCTAGGGGGGGTCACATGGGGTCATTGAGTACTTATATAGGACTAGGGTGGCTGACCTGGGGCCATTGAGTACTTATATAGGACTAGGGGTGTCACATGGGGTCATTGAGTACTTATATAGGACTAGGGTGGCTCACTAGGCGTCATGGAGAACTTATATACGACTAGGTTGGGAGACATGGGGTCATTTAGTACTTATATGGGACTAGGGTGGCTCACTAGGCGTCATGGAGAACTTATATACGACTAGGTTGGGAGACATGGAGTCATTTAGTACTTATATGGGACATGGGGTGGTCACATGGGGTCATTGAGTACTTATATAGGACTAGGGTGGGTTACATGGGGTCATTGAGTACTTATATAGGACTAGGGTGGGTCACATGGGGTCATTATGAACTTATACACGAATATGGTGGGTCATATTGGGTCATTGAGTACTTATATAGGACATGGGGGGGGGGGTCGCATGGGGTCAATGAGTACTTATATAGGACTAGGGTGGGTCACATGGGGTCATTGAGTACTTATATAGGACTAGGGTGGCTCACTAGGCGTCATGGAGAACTTATATACGACTAGGTTGGGAGACATGGGGTCATTTAGTACTTATATGGGACATGGGGGGGTCACATGGGGTCATTGAGTACTTATATAGGACTAGGGTGGGTTACATGGGGTCATTGAGTACTTATATAGGACTAGGGTGGGTCACATGGGGTCATTATGAACTTATACACGAATAGGGTGGGTCATATTGGGTCATTGAGTACTTATATAGGACATGGGGGGGGGGGTCGCATGGGGTCAATGAGTACTTATATAGGACTAGGGTGGGTCACATGGGGTCATTGAGTACTTATATAGGACTAGGGTGGGTCACATGGGGTCATTGAGTACTTATATAGGACTAGGGTGGGTCACATGGGGTCATTGAGTACTTATATAGGACTAGGGTGGCTGACCTGGGGTCATTGAGTACTTATATAGGACTAGGGTGGGGGTCACATGGGGTCGTTGAGTACTTATATAGGACTAGGGTGGGTCACATGGCGTCATGGAGAACTTATATACGACTAGGGTGGGAGACATGGGGTCATTTAGTACTTATATAGGACTAGGGGGGGTCACATGGGGTCATTGAGTACTTATATAGGACTAGGGTTGGTTATATGGGGTCATTGAGTACTTATATAGGACTAGGGTGGGTCACATGGGGTCATTATGAACTTATACAGGAATAGGGTGGGTCACATGGGGTCATTGAGTACTTATATAGGGCTAGGGTGGCTGACCTGGGGTCATTGAGTACTTATATAGGACTAGGGTGGGTCACATGGGGTCATTGAGTACATATATAGGACTAGGGTGGGTCACATTCGGTCATTGAGTACTTATATAGGACATGGGGGGGGGGGTCGCATGGGGTCAATGAGTACTTATATAGGACTAGGGTGGGTCTCATGGGGTCATTGAGTACTTATGTAGCACTAGGGTAAGTCACATGGGGTCATTGAATACTTATATAGGACTAGGGTGGGTCACATGGGGTCATTGAGTACTTATATAAGACTAGGGTGGGTCATATTGGGTCATTGAGTACTTATATAGGACATGGGGGGGGTCGCATGGGGTCAATGAGTACTTATATAGGACTAGGGTGGGTCACATGGGGTCATTGAGTACTTATATAGGACTAGGGGGGGTCACATGGGGTCATTGAGTACTTATATAGGACTAGGGTGGGTCACATGGCGTCATGGAGAACTTATATACGACTAGGGTGGGAGACATGGGGTCATTTAGTACTTATATAAGACTAGGGGGGGTCACATGGGGTCATTGAGTACTTATATAGGACTAGGGTGGGTCACATTGGGTCATTGAGTACTTATATAAGACTAGGGTGTCTGACCTGGGGTCATTGAATACATATATAGGCCTAGGGTGGTCACATGGGGTCATTGAGTACTTATATAGGACTAGGAGGGGTCACATGTGGTCATTGGGTACTTATATGGGACTAGGGTGGCTGACCTCGGGTCATTGAGTACTTATATAAGACTAGGGGGGGTCACATGGGGTCATTGAGTACTTATATAGGACTAGGGTGGGTCACATTGGGTCATTGAGTACTTATATAAGACTAGGGTAATTGACCAGAGGTCATTGGGTACATATATAAGACTAAGGGGGGTCACATGGGGTCATTGAGTACTTATATAGGACTAGGGTGGGTCACATGGGGTCATTGAGTACTTATATAGGACTAGGGTGGGTCACATGGGGTCATTGAGTACTTATATAGGTCTAGGGGGGGTCACATGGGGTCATTGAGTACTTATATAGGACTAGCGTTGCTGACCTGGGGCCATTGAGTTCTTATATAGGACTAGGGGGGTCACATGGGGTCATTGAGTACTTATATAGGACTAGGAGGGGTCACATGTGGTCATTGGGTACTTATATGGGACTAGGGTGGCTGACCTCGGGTCATTGAGTACTTATATAAGACTAGGGGGGGTCACATGGGGTCATTGAGTACTTATATAGGACTAGGGTGGGTCACATTGGGTCATTGAGTACTTATATAAGACTAGGGTAACTGACCAGAGGTCATTGGGTACATATATAAGACTAAGGGGGGTCACATGGGGTCATTGAGTACTTATATAGGACTAGGGTGGGTCACATGGGGTCATTGAGTACTTATATAGGTCTAGGGGGGGTCACATGGGGTCATTGAGTACTTATATAGGACTAGGGTGGCTGACCTGGGGCCATTGAGTACTTATATAGGACTAGGGGGGTCACATGGGGTCATTGAGTACTTATATAGGACTAGGGTGGCTCACTAGGCGTCATGGAGAACTTATATACGACTAGGTTGGGAGACATGGGGTCATTTAGTACTTATATGGGACATGGGGGGGGTCACATGGGGTCATTGAGTACTTATATAGGACTAGGGTGGGTTACATGGGGTCATTGAGTACTTATATAGGACTAGGGTGGGTCACATGGGGTCATTATGAACTTATACAGGAATAGGGTGGGTCACATGGGGTCATTGAGTACTTATATAGGACTAGGGGTGGTCACATGGGGTCATTGAGTACTTATATAAGACTAGGGGGGGTCACATGGGGTCATTGAGTACTTATATAGGACTAGGGTGGCTGACCTGGGGTCATTGAGTACTTATATAGGACTAGGGTGGCTGACCTGGGGTCATTGAGTACTTATATAGGACTAGGGTGGGTCACATGGGGTCATTGAGTACATATATAGGACTAGGGTGGGTCACATTCGGTCATTGAGTACTTATATAGGACATGGGGGGGGGGTCGCATGGGGTGAATGAGTACTTATATAGGACTAGGGTGGGTCACATGGGGTCATTGAATACTTATATAGGACTAGCGTGGCTGACCTGGGGTCATTGAGTACTTATATAGGACTAGGGTGGGTCACATGGCGTCATGGAGAACTTATATACGACTAGGGTGGGAGACATGGGGTCATTTAGTACTTATATAGGACTAGGGGGGTCACATGGGGTCATTGAGTACTTATATAGGACTAGGGTGGCTGACCTGGGGTCATTGAGTACTTATATAGGACTAGGGGGGGGGGTCACATGGGGTCGTTGAGTACTTATATAGGACTAGGGTGGGTCACATGGCGTCATGGAGAACTTATATACGACTAGGTTGGGAGACATGGGGTCATTTAGTACTTATATGGGACATGGGGGGGTCACATGGGGTCATTGAGTACTTATATAGGACTAGGGTTGGTTACATGGGGTCATTGAGTACTTATATAGGACTAGGGTGGGTCACATGGGGTCATTATGAACATATACAGGAATAGGGTGGGTCACATGGGGTCATTGAGTACTTATATAGGACTAGGGGTGGTCACATGGGGTCATTGAGTACTTATATAGGACTAGGGGGGGTCACATGGGGTCATTGAGTACTTATATAGGACTAGGGTGGCTGACCTGGGGTCATTGAGTACTTATATAGGACTAGGGTGGGTCACATGGGGTCATTGAGTACATATATAGGACTAGGGTGGGTCACATTCGGTCATTGAGTACTTATATAGGACATGGGGGGGGGGGGGGTCGCATGGGGTGAATGAGTACTTATATAGGACTAGGGTGGGTCACATGGGGTCATTGAGTACTTATGTAGCATTAGGGTAAGTCACATGGGGTCATTGAATACTTATATAGGACTAGGGTGGGTCACATGGGGTCATTGAGTACTTATATAAGACTAGGGTGGGTCATATTGGGTCATTGAGTACTTATATAGGACATGGGGGGGGGGTCGCATGGGGTCAATGAGTACTTATATATGACTAGGGTGGGTCACATGGGGTCATTGAGTACTTATATAGGACTAGGGGGGGTCACATGGGGTCATTGAGTACTTATATAGGACTAGGGTGGCTGACCTGGGGTCATTGAGTACTTATATAGGACTAGGGTGGGTCACATGGCGTCATGGAGAACTTATATACGACTAGGGTGGGAGACATGGGGTCATTTAGTACTTATATAGGACTAGGGGGGTCACATGGGGTCATTGAGTACTTATATAGCACTAGGGTGGCTGACCTGGGGTCATTGAGTACTTATATAGGACTAGGGGGGGTCACATGGGGTCATTGAGTACTTATATAGGACTAGGGGTGTCACATGGGGTCATTGAGTACTTATATAGGACATGGGGGGTCGCATGGGGTCATTGAGTACTTATATAGGACTAGGGTGGGTCACATGGGGTCATTGAGTACTTATATGGCACTAGGGTAAGTCACATGGGGTCATTGAATACTTATATAGGACTAGGGTGGGTCACATGGGGTCATTGAGTACTTATATAGGACTAGGGGGGGTCACATGGGGTCATTGAGTACTTATATAGGACTAGGGTGGCTGACCTGGGGTCATTGAGTACTTATATAGGACTAGGGTGGGTCACATGGCGTCATGGAGAACTTATATACGACTAGGGTGGGAGACATGGGGTCATTTAGTACTTATATAAGACTAGGGGGGGTCACATGGGGTCATTGAGTACTTATATAAGACTAGGGTGGGTCACATTGGGTCATTGAGTACTTATATAAGACTAGGGTGTCTGACCTGGGGTCATTGAGTACATATATAGGCCTAGGGGGGGTCACATGGGGTCATTGAGTACTTATATAGAACTAGGGGTGTCACATGGGGTCATTGAGTACTTATATAGGACTAGGGTGGGTCACATGGGGTCATTGAGTACTTATATAGGTCTAGGGGGGGTCACATGGGGTCATTGAGTACTTATATAGGACTAGCGTTGCTGACCTGGGGCCATTGAGTTCTTATATAGGACTAGGGGGGTCACATGGGGTCATTGAGTACTTATATAGGACTAGGAGGGGTCACATGTGGTCATTGGGTACTTATATGGGACTAGGGTGGCTGACCTCGGGTCATTGAGTACTTATATAAGACTAGGGGGGGTCACATGGGGTCATTGAGTACTTATATAGGACTAGGGTGGGTCACATGGGGTCATTGAGTACTTATATAGGTCTAGGGGGGGTCACATGGGGTCATTGAGTACTTATATAGGACTAGAGTGGCTGACCTGGGGCCATTGAGTACTTATATAGGACTAGGGGGGTCACATGGGGTCATTGAGTACTTATATAGGACTAGGGTGGCTCACTAGGCGTCATGGAGAACTTATATACGACTAGGTTGGGAGACATGGGGTCATTTAGTACTTATATGGGACATGGGGGTGTCACATGGGGTCATTGAGTACTTATATAGGACTAGGGTGGCTGACCTGGGGTCATTGAGTACTTATATAGGACTAGGGGGGGTCACATGGGGTCATTGAGTACTTATATAGGACTAGGGGTGTCACATGGGGTCATTGAGTACTTATATAGGACATGGGGGGTCGCATGGGGTCATTGAGTACTTATATAGGACTAGGGTGGGTCACATGGGGTCATTGAGTACTTATATAGCACTAGGGTAAGTCACATGGGGTCATTGAATACTTATATAGGACTAGGGTGGGTCACATGGGGTCATTGAGTACTTATATAAGACTAGGGTGGGTCACATTGGGTCATTGAGTACTTATATAGGACATGGGGGGGGTCGCATGGGGTCAATGAGTACTTATATAAGACTAGGGTGGGTCACATGGGGTCATTGAGCACTTATATAGGACTAGGGGGGGTCACATGGGGTTATTGAGTACTTATATAGGACTAGGGTGGCTGACCTGGCGTCATTGAGTACTTATATAGGACTAGGGGGGGGGGGTCACATGGGGTCATTGAGAACTTATATAGGACTAGGGTGGGTCACATTGGGTCATTGAGTACTTATATAAGACTAGGGTGGCTGACCTGGGGTCATTGGGTACATATATAAGACTAAGGGGGGTCACATGGGGTCGTTGAGTACTTATATAGGACTAGGGTGGGTCATATGGCGTCATGGAGAACTTATATACGACTAGGGTGGGAGACATGGGGTCATTTAGTACTTATATAGGACTAGGGGGGGTCACATGGGGTCATTGAGTACTTATATAGGACTAGGGGGGGTCACATGGGGTCATTGAGTACTTATATGGGAATAGGGTGGCTGACCTCGAGTCATTGAGTACTTATATAAGACTAGGGGGGGTCACATGGGGACATTGAGTACTTATATAGGACTAGGGTTGGTCACATGGCGTCATGGAGAACTTATATACGACTAGGGTGGGAGACATGGGGTCATTTAGTACTTATATAGGACTAGGGGTGTCACATGGGGTCATTGAGTACTTATATAGGACATGGGGGGGTCGCATGGGGTCATTGAGTACTTATATAGGACTAGGGTGGGTCACATGGGGTCATTGAGTACTTATATAGCACTAGGGTAAGTCACATGGGGTCATTGAATACTTATATAGGACTAGGGTGGGTCACATAGGGTTATTGAGTACTTATATAAGACTAGGGTGGGTCACATTGGGTCATTGAGAACTTATATAGGACATGGGGGGTGTCGCATGGGGTCAATGGGTACTTATATAAGACTAGGGTGGGTCACATGGGGTCATTGAGTACTTATATAGTACTAGGGGGGGTCACATGGGGTTATTGAGTACTTATATAGGACTAGGGTGGCTGACCTGGCGTCATTGAGTACTTATATAGGACTAGGGGGGGGGGGTCACATGGGGTCATTGAGTACTTATATAGGACTAGGGTGGGTCACATTGGGTCATTGAGTACTTATATAAGACTAGGGTGGCTGACCTGGGGTCATTGGGTACATATATAAGACTAAGGGGGGTCACATGGGGTCATTGAGTACTTATATAGGACTAGGGGTGGTCACATGGGGTCATTGAGTACTTATATAAGACTAGGGGGGGTCACATGGGGTCATTGAGTACTTATATAGGACTAGGGTGGCTGACCTGGGGTCATTGAGTACTTATATAGGACTAGGGTGGGTCACATGGGGTCATTGAGTACATATATAGGACTAGGGTGGGTCACATTCGGTCATTGAGTACTTATATAGGACATGGGGGGGGGGGTCGCATGGGGTAAATGAGTACTTATATAGGACTAGGGTGGGTCACATGGGGTCATTGAATACTTATGTAGCATTAGGGTAAGTCACATGGGGTCATTGAATACTTATATAGGACTAGGGTGGGTCACATGGGGTCATTGAGTACTTATATAAGACTAGGGTGGGTCATATTGGGTCATTGAGTACTTATATAGGACATGGGGGGGGGGGTCGCATGGGGTCAATGAGTACTTATATAGGACTAGGGGGGGTCACATGGGGTCATTGAGTACTTATATAGGACTAGCGTGGCTGACCTGGGGTCATTGAGTACTTATATAGGACTAGGGTGGTCACATGGCGTCATGGAGAACTTATATACGACTAGGGTGGGAGACATGGGGTCATTTAGTACTTATATAGGACTAGGGGGGTCACATGGGGTCATTGAGTACTTATATAGGACTAGGGTGGCTGACCTGGGGTCATTGAGTACTTATATAGGACTAGGGGGGGTCACATGGGGTCATTGAGTACTTATATAGGACTAGGGGGGGTCACATGGGGTCATTGAGTACTTATATAGGACTAGGGTGGCTGACCTGGGGTCATTGTGTACTTATATAGGACTAGGGGGGGGGGGTCACATGGGGTCGTTGTGTACTTATATAGGACTAGGGTGGGTCACATGGCGTCATGGAGAACTTATATACGACTAGGTTGGGAGACATGGGGTCATTTAGTACTTATATGGGACATGGGGGGGTCACATGGGGTCATTGAGTACTTATACAGGACTAGGGTGGGTTACGTGGGGTCATTGAGTACTTATATAGGACTAGGGTGGGTCACATGGGGTCATTATGAACTTATACAGGAATAGGGTGGGTCACATGGGGTCATTGAGTACTTATATAGGACTAGGGGTGGTCACATGGGGTCATTGAGTACTTATATAGGACTAGGGGGGGTCACATGGGGTCATTGAGTACTTATATAGGACTAGGGTGGCTGACCTGGGGTCATTGAGTACTTATATAGGACTAGGGTGGGTCACATGGGGTCATTGAGTACATATATAGGACTAGGGTGGGTCACATTCGGTCATTGAGTACTTATATAGGACATGGGGGGGGGGGTCGCATGGGGTGAATGAGTACTTATATAGGACTAGGGTGGGTCACATGGGGTCATTGAGTACTTATGTAGCATTAGGGTAAGTCACATGGGGTCATTGAATACTTATATAGGACTAGGGTGGGTCACATGGGGTCATTGAGTACTTACATAAGACTAGGGTGGGTCATATTGGGTCATTGAGTACTTATATAGGACATGGGGGGGGGGTCGCATGGGGTCAATGAGTACTTATATATGACTAGGGTGGGTCACATGGGGTCATTGAGTACTTATATAGGACTAGGGGGGGTCACATGGGGTCATTGAGTACTTATATAGGACTAGGGTGGCTGACCTGGGGTCATTGAGTACTTATATAGGACTAGGGTGGGTCACATGGCGTCATGGAGAACTTATATACGACTAGGGTGGGAGACATGGGGTCATTTAGTACTTATATAGGACTAGGTGGGTCACATGGGGTCATTGAGTACTTATATAGGACTAGGGTGGCTGACCTGGGGTCATTGAGTACTTATATAGGACTAGGGGGGGTCACATGGGGTCATTGAGTACTTATATAGGACTAGGGGTGTCACATGGGGTCATTGAGTACTTATATAGGACATGGGGGGGTCGCATGGGGTCATTGAGTACTTATATAGGACTAGGGTGGGTCACATGGGGTCATTGAGTACTTATATGGCACTAGGGTAAGTCACATGGGGTCATTGAATACTTATATAGGACTAGGGTGGGTCACATGGGGTCATTGAGTACTTATATAAGACTAGGGTGGGTCATATTGGGTCATTGAGTACTTATATAGGACATGGGGGGGGGTCGCATGGGGTCAATAAGTACTTATATAGGACTAGGGTGGGTCACATGGGGTCATTGAGTACTTATATAGGACTAGGGGGGGTCACATGGGGTCATTGAGTACTTATATAGGACTAGGGTGGCTGACCTGGGGTCATTGAGTACTTATATAGGACTAGGGTGGGTCACATGGCGTCATGGAGAACTTATATACGACTAGGGTGGGAGACATGGGGTCATTTAGTACTTATATAAGACTAGGGGGGGTCACATGGGGTCATTGAGTACTTATATAGGACTAGGGTGGGTCACATTGGGTCATTGAGTACTTATATAAGACTAGGGTGTCTGACCTGGGGTCATTGAGTACATATATAGGCCTAGGGGGGGTCACATGGGGTCATTGAGTACTTATATAGAACTAGGGGTGTCACATGGGGTCATTGAGTACTTATATAGGACTAGGGTGGGTCACATGGGGTCATTGAGTACTTATATAGGTCTAGGGGGGGTCACATGGGGTCATTGAGTACTTATATAGGACTAGCGTTGCTGACCTGGGGCCATTGAGTTCTTATATAGGACTAGGGGGGTCACATGGGGTCATTGAGTACTTATATAGGACTAGGAGGGGTCACATGTGGTCATTGGGTACTTATATGGGACTAGGGTGGCTGACCTCGGGTCATTGAGTACTTATATAAGACTAGGGGGGGTCACATGGGGTCATTGAGTACTTATATAGGACTAGGGTGGGTCACATTGGGTCATTGAGTACTTATATAAGACTAGGGTAACTGACCAGGGGTCATTGGGTACATATATAAGACTAAGGGGGGTCACATGGGGTCATTGAGTACTTATATAGGACTAGGGTGGGTCACATGGGGTCATTGAGTACTTATATAGGTCTAGGGGGGGTCACATGGGGTCATTGAGTACTTATATAGGACTAGAGTGGCTGACCTGGGGCCATTGAGTACTTATATAGGACTAGGGGGGTCACATGGGGTCATTGAGTACTTATATAGGACTAGGGTGGCTCACTAGGCGTCATGGAGAACTTATATACGACTAGGTTGGGAGACATGGGGTCATTTAGTACTTATATGGGACATGGGGGTGTCACATGGGGTCATTGAGTACTTATATAGGACTAGGGTGGGTTACATGGGGTCATTGAGTACTTATATAGGACTAGGGTGGGTCACATGGGGTCATTATGAACTTATACAGGAATAGGGTGGGTCACATGGGGTCATTGAGTACATATATAGGACTAGGGTGGGTCACATTCGGTCATTGAGTACTTACATAGGACATGGGGGGGGGGGGGGGGTCGCATGGGGTAAATGAGTACTTATATAGGACTAGGGTGGGTCACATGGGGTCATTGAATACTTATGTAGCATTAGGGTAAGTCACATGGGGTCATTGAATACTTATATAGGACTAGGGTGGGTCACATGGGGTCATTGAGTACTTATATAAGACTAGGGTGGGTCATATTGGGTCATTGAGTACTTATATAGGACATGGGGGGGGGGTCGCATGGGGTCAATGAGTACTTATATATGAATAGGGTGGGTCACATGGGGTCATTGAGTACTTATATAGGACTAGGGGGGGTCACATGGGGTCATTGAGTACTTATATAGGACTAGGGTGGCTGACCTGGGGTCATTGAGTACTTATATAGGACTAGGGTGGGTCACATGGCGTCATGGAGAACTTATATACGACTAGGGTGGGAGACATGGGGTCATTTAGTACTTATATAGGACTAGGGGGGTCACATGGGGTCATTGAGTACTTATATAGGACTAGGGTGGCTGACCTGGGGTCATTGAGTACTTATATAGGACTAGGGGGGGTCACATGGGGTCATTGAGTACTTATATAGGACTAGGGGTGTCACATGGGGTCATTGAGTACTTATATAGGACATGGGGGGTCGCATGGGGTCATTGAGTACTTATATAGGACTAGGGTGGGTCACATGGGGTCATTGAGTACTTATATAGCACTAGGGTAAGTCACATGGGGTCATTGAATACTTATATAGGACTAGGGTGGGTCACATGGGGTCATTGAGTACTTATATAAGACTAGGGTGGGTCACATTGGGTCATTGAGTACTTATATAGGACATGGGGGGGGTCGCATGGGGTCAATGAGTACTTATATAAGACTAGGGTGGGTCACATGGGGTCATTGAGTACTTATATAGGACTAGGGGGGGTCACATGGGGTTATTGAGTACTTATATAGGACTAGGGTGGCTGACCTGGCGTCATTGAGTACTTATATAGGACTAGGGGGGGGGGTCACATGGGGTCATTGAGTACTTATATAGGACTAGGGTGGGTCACATTGGGTCATTGAGTACTTATATAAGACTAGGGTGGCTGACCTGGGGTCATTGGGTACATATATAAGACTAAGGGGGGTCACATGGGGTCGTTGAGTACTTATATAGGACTAGGGTGGGTCACATGGCGTCATGGAGAACTTATATACGACTAGGGTGGGAGACATGGGGTCATTTAGTACTTATATAGGTCTAGGGGGGGTCACATGGGGTCATTGAGTACTTATATAGGACTAGGGTGGCTGACCTGGGGCCATTGAGTACTTATATAGGACTAGGGGGGTCACATGGGGTCATTGAGTACTTATATAGGACTAGGGTGGCTCACTAGGCGTCATGGAGAACTTATATACGACTAGGTTGGGAGACATGGGGTCATTTAGTACTTATATGGGACTAGGGTGGCTGACCTCGGGTCATTGAGTACTTATATAAGACTAGGGGGGGTCACATGGGGTCATTGAGTACTTATATAGGACTAGGGTGGGTCACATTGGGTCATTGAGTACTTATATAAGACTAGGGTGGATGACCTGGGGTCATTGGGTACATATATAAGACTAAGGGGGGTCACATGGGGTCATTGAGTACTTATATAGGACTAGGGTGGCTCACTAGGCGTAATGGAGAACTTATATACGACTAGGTTGGGAGACATGGGGTCATTTAGTACTTATATGGGACATGGGGGGGTCACATGGGGTCATTGAGTACTTATATAGGACTAGGGTGGGTTACATGGGGACATTGAGTACTTATATAGGACTAGGGTGGGTCACATGGGGTCATTATGAACTTATACAGGAATAGGGTGGGTCACATGGGGTCATTGAGTACTTATATAGGACTAGGGGTGGTCACATGGGGTCATTGAGTACTTATATAGGACTAGGGGGGGTCACATGGGGTCATTGAGTACTTATATAGGACTAGGGTGGCTGACCTGGGGTCATTGAGTACTTATATAGGACTAGGGTGGGTCACATGGGGTCATTGAGTACATATATAGGACTAGGGTGGGTCACATTCGGTCTTTGAGTACTTATATAGTACATGGGGGGGGGGGGGTCGCATGGGGTGAATGAGTACTTATATAGGACTAGGGTGGGTCACATGGGGTCATTGAGTACTTATATAGGACTAGGGGTGTCACATGGGGTCATTGAGTACTTATATAGGACATGGGGGGTCACATTGGGTCATTGAGTACTTATATAGGACATGGGGGGGGGGGGTCGCATGGGGTCAATGAGTACTTATATAAGACTAGGGTGGGTCACATGGGGTCATTGAGTACTTATATAGGACTAGGGGGGGTCACATGGGGTTATTGAGTACTTATATAGGACTAGGGTGGCTGACCTGGCGTCATTGAGTACTTATATAGGACTAGGGGGGGGGGTCACATGGGGTCATTGAGTACTTATATAGGACTAGGGTGGGTCACATTGGGTCATTGAGTACTTATATAAGACTAGGGTGGCTGACCTGGAGTCATTGGGTACATATATAAGATAAGACTAAGGGGGGTCACATGGGGTCGTTGAGTACTTATATAGGACTAGGGTGGGTCACATGGGGTCATTGAGTACTTATATAGGACTAGGGTGGGTCACATGGGGTCATTGAGTACTTAGATAGGTCTAGGGGGGGTCACATGGGGTCATTGAGTACTTATATAGGACTAGGGTGGCTGACCTGGGGCCATTGAGTACTTATATAGGACTAGGGGGGTCACATGGGGTCATTGAGTACTTATATAGGACTAGGGTGGCTCACTAGGCGTCATGGAGAACTTATATACGACTAGGTTGGGAGACATGGGGTCATTTAGTACTTATATGGGACATGGGGTGTCACATGGGGTCATTGAGTACTTATATAGGACTAGGGTGGGTTACATGGGGTCATTGAGTACTTATATAGGACTAGGGTGGGTCACATGGGGGTCATTATGAACTTATACAGGAATAGGGTGGGTCACATGGGGTCCTTGAGTACTTATATAGGACTAGGGGTGGTCACATGGGGTCATTGAGTACTTATATAGGACTAGGGTGGCTGACCTGGGGTCATTGAGTACTTATATAGGACTAGGGGGGGGGGGTCACATGGGGTCGTTGAGTACTTATATAGGACTAGGGTGGGTCACATGGCGTCATGGAGAACTTATATACGACTAGGGTGGGAGACATGGGGTCATTTAGTACTTATATAGGACTAGGGGGGTCACATGGGGTCATTGAGTACTTATATAGGACTAGGGGGGGTCACACATGGGGTCATTGAGTACTTATATAGGACTAGGGTTGCTGACCTGGGGTCATTGAGTACATATATAGGCCTAGGGGGGGGTCACATGGGGTCATTGAGTACTTATATAGAACTAGGGGTGTCACATGGGGTCATTGAGTACTTATATAGGACATGGGGGGTCGCATGGGGTCATTGAGTACTTATATAGGACTAGGGTGTGTCACATGGGGTCATTGAGTACTTATATAGGTCTAGGGGGGGTGACATGGGTCATTGAGTAACTTATATAGGACTAGGAGGGGTCACATTTGGTCATTGGGTACTTATATGGGAATAGGGTGGCTGACCTCGGGTCATTGAGTACTTATATAAGACTAGGGGGGGGTCACATGGGGTCATTGAGTACTTTATAGGACTAGGGTGGGTCACATTGGGTCATTGAGTACTTATATAAGACTAGGGTGGGTCACATTGGGTCATTGAGTACTTATATAAGACTAGGGTGGCTGACCTGGGGTCATTGGGTACATATATAAGACTAAGGGGGGTCACATGGGGTCATTGAGTACTTATATAGGACTAGGGTGGGTCACATGGGGTCATTGAGTACTTATATAGGACTAGGGTGGCTGACCTGGGGCCATTGAGTACTTATATAGGACTAGGGGGGTCACATGGGGTCATTGAGTACTTATATAGGACTAGGGTGGCTCACTAGGCGTCATGGAGAACTTATATACGACTAGGTTGGGAGACATGGGGTCATTTAGTACTTATATGGGACATGGGGGGTCACATGGGGTCATTGAGTACTTATATAGGACTAGGGTGGGTTACATGGGGTCATTGAGTACTTATATAGGACTAGGGTGGGTCACATGGGGTCATTATGAACTTATACAGGAATAGGGTGGGTCACATGGGGTCATTGAGTACTTATATAGGACTAGGGGTGGTCACATGGGGTCATTGAGTACTTATATAGGACTAGGGGGGGTCACATGGGGTCATTGAGTACTTATATAGGACTAGGGTGGCTGACCTGGGGTCATTGAGTACTTATATAGGACTAGGGTGGGTCACATGGGGTCATTGAGTACTTATATAGGACTAGGGTAAGTCACATGGGGTCATTGAATACTTATATAGGACTATGGTGGGTCACATGGGGTCATTCAGTACTTATATAAGACTAGGGTGGGTCATATTGGGTCATTGAGTACTTATATAGGACATGGGGGGGTCGCATGGGGTCAATGAGTACTTATATAGGACTAGGGTGGGTCACATGGGGTCATTGAGTACTTATGTAGCACTAGGGTAAGTCACATGGGGTCATTGAATACTTATATAGGACTATGGTGGGTCACATGGGGTCATTCAGTACTTATATAAGACTAGGGTGGGTCATATTGGGTCATTGAGTACTTATATAGGATATGGGGGGGGGGGGTCGCATGGGGTCAATGAGTACTTATATAGGACTAGGGTGGGTCACATGGGGTCATTGAGTACTTATATAGGACTAGGGGGGGTCACATGGGGTCATTGAGTACTTATATAGGACTAGGGTGGCTGACCTGGGGTCATTGAGT
>NW_027117117.1:0-35727 GCF_024137725.1 Prorops nasuta | reverse complement strand
CTAGTCCCATATAAGTTCTCCCTGACCCTTGGTGAGTTACCATAGCCTCTTTATAAGTACTCCCAGACCCCAAGTGAGTTACCCTAGTACCATATAAGTACTCCCTGACACCAAGTGAGTTACCCTACCCCTATATAAATTCCCCCTGACCCCAAGTGAGTTACCCTAGTTCCATAGAAGTACTCCCTGACCCCAAGTGAGTTATCCTAGCCCCTTTATATGTACTCTCTGACCGCAAGTAAGTTATCCTAGCCCCTTCATATGTACTCCCAGACACCAAGTGAGTTACCCTAGTCCCATATAAGTTCCCCCTGACCCCAAGTGAGTTACCATAGCCCCTTTATAAGTACTCCCAGACCCCAAGTGAGTTACCCTAGTCCCATATAAGTACTCCCTGACCCCAAGTGAGTTACCCTAGCCCCTATATAAATTCCCCCTGACCCCAAGTGAGTTACCGTAGTCCCATAAAAGTACTCCCTGACCCCAAGTGTGTTATCCTAGCCCCTTTATATGTACTCTCTGACCGCAAGTAAGTTATCCTAGCCCCTTTATATGTACTGCCAGACACCAAGTGAGTTACCCTAGTCCCTTATAAGTACTCCCTGACCCCAAGTGAGTTACCCTAGCCCCTAAATAAGTACACCTTGGCCCCAAGTGAGTTACCCTGGTCCCATATAAGTACTCACAGACACCAATTGAGTTACCCTAGTCCCATATAAGTACTCCTTGACCCAAAGTGAGTTACCCTAGCCCCTTTATAAGTACTCCCTGACCCCAAGTGAGTTACCCTAGTTCCATATAAATACACCCTGATTCTAAGTGAGTTACCCTAGTCCCATATAAGTACTCCCTGACCCCAAGTGAGTTACCCTAGCCCCTATATAAATTCCCCCTGACCCCAAGTGAGTTACCCTAGTCCCATATAAGTTCTCCCTGACCCCAAGTGAGTTACCATAGCACCTTTATAAGTACACCCAGACCCCAAGTGAATTACCCTAATCCCACATAAGTACACCCTGACCCCAAGTGAGTTACCCTAGCCCCTAAATAAGTACACCTTGGCCCCAAGTGAGTTACCCTGGTCCCATATAAGTACTCAAAGACACCAATTGAGTTACCCTAGTCCCATATAAGTACTCCTTGACCCAAAGTGAGTTACCCTAGCCCCTTTATAAGTACTCCCTGACCCCAAGTGAGTTACCCTAGTTCCATATAAATACACCCTGATTCTAAGTGAGTTACCCTAGTCCCATATAAGTACTCCCTGACCCCAAGTGAGTTACCCTAGCCCCTATATAAATTCCCCCTGACCCCAAGTGAGTTACCCTAGTCCCATATAAGTTCTCCCTGACCCCAAGTGAGTTACCATAGCACCTTTATAAGTACTCCCGGACCCCAAGTGATTTATCCTACCCCCTTTATATGTACTCTCTGACCGCAAGTGAGTTACCCTAGTCCCATATAAGTTCTCCCTGACCCCAAGTGAGTTATCATAGCCCCTTTATAAGTACTCCCAGACCCCAAGTGAGTTACCCTAGTCCCATATAAGTACTCCCTGACCCCAAGTGAGTTACCCTAGCCCTTATATAAATTCCCCCTGACCCCAAGTGAGTTACCCTAGTCCCATAGAAGTACTCCCTGACCCCAAGTGAATTACCCTAATCCCATATAAGTACTCCCTGACCCCAAGTAAGTTACCCCAGCCCCCTATATAAATTCCCCCTGACCCCAAGTGAGTTACCCTAGTTCCATAGAAGTACTCCCTGACCCCAAGTGAGTTATCCTAGCCCGTTTATATGTACTCTCTGACCGCAAGTAAGTTATCCTAGCCCCTTTATATGTACTCCCTGACCCCAAGTGAGTTATCCTAGCCCCTTTATATGTACTCTCTGACCGCAAGTGAGTTATTCAAACCCCTTATAAGTACTCCCTGACCCCAAGTGTGTTATCCTAGTCTCATATATGTACTCCCTGAACTCAAGTGTGTTACTTTAGCCCCTTTATAAGTACTCCCGGACCCCAAGTGATTTATCCTACCCCCTTTATATGTACTCTCTGACCGCAAGTGAGTTACCCTAGTCCCATATAAGTTCTCCCTGACCCCAAGTGAGTTATCATAGCCCCTTTATAAGTACTCCCAGACCCCAAGTGAGTTACCCTAGTCCCATATAAGTACTCCCTGACCCCAAGTGAGTTACCCTAGCCCCTATATAAATTCCCCCTGACCCCAAGTGAGTTACCCTAGTCCCATAGAAGTACTCCCTGACCCCAAGTGAGTTATCCTAGCCCCTTTATATGTACTCTCTGACCGCAAGTAAGTTATCCTAGCCCCTTTATATGTACTCCCAGACACCAAGTGAGTTACCCTAGTCCCATATAAGTACTCCTTGACCCAAAGTGAGTTACCCTAGCCCCTTTATAAGTACTCCCTGACCCCAAGTGAGTTACCATAGCCCCTTTATAAGTACTACCTGACCCCAAGTGAGTTATCCTAGCCCCTTTATATGTACTCTCTGACCGCAAGTGAGTTACCCTAGCCCCTTTATAAGTACACCCTGGCCCCAAGTGAGTTAGCCTAGTCCCAAATAAGTACTCCCTGACCCCAAGTGAGTTACCCTAGCCCCTATATAAGTACCCCCTGATCCCAAGTGAGTTAGCCTAGTCCCATAGAAGTACTCCCTGACTCCAAGTGAGTTATTTTAACCCCTTTATATGTACTCTCTGACCGCAAGTGAGTTATCCTAGCCCCTTTATATGTACTCCCAGACACCAAGTGAGTTACCCTAGTCCCATAGAAGTACTCCCTGACATCAAGTGTGTTACCCTAGCCCCTTATATAAGTACTCCCTGGCTGCAAATGAGTTATCCTAACCCTTTATATGTACTCTCTGACCGCAAGTGAGTTACCCTAGTCCCATATAAGTTTTCCCTGACCCCAAGTGAGTTATCCTAGACCCTTTATATGTACTCTCTGACCGCAAGTGAGTTACCCTAGTCCAATATAGGTACTCCCTGACCCCAAGTGAGTTACCATAGCCCCTTTATAAGTACTCCCTGACCCCAAGTGATTTATCCTAACCCCCTTTATATGTACTCTCTGACCGCAAGTGGGTTACCCTAGTCCCATATAAGTTCTCCCTGACCCCAAGTGAGTTACCATAGCACCTTTATAAGTACACCCAGACCCCAAGTGAATTACCCAAGTCCCATATAAGTACTCCCTGACCCCAAGTGAGTTATCCTAGCCCCTTTATATGTACTCTCTGACCGCAAGTAAGTTATCCTAGCCCCTTCATATGTACTCCCAGACACCAAGTGAGTTACCCTAGTCCCATATAAGTTCTCCCTGACCCCAAGTGAGTTACCATAGCCCCTTTATAAGTACTCCCAGACCCCAAGTGAGTTACCCTAGTCCCATATAAGTACTCCCTGACCCCAAGTGAGTTACCCTAGCCCCTATATAAATTCCCCCTGACCACAAGTGAGTTACCGTAGTCCCATAAAAGTACTCCCTGACCCCAAGTGTGTTATCCTAGCCCCTTTATATGTACTATCTGACCGCAAGTAAGTTATCCTAGCCCCTTTATATGTACTGCCAGACACCAAGTGAGTTACCCTAGTCCCTTATAAGTACTCCCTGACCCCAAGTGAGTTACCCTAGCCCCTAAATAAGTACACCTTGGCCCCAAGTGAGTTACCCTGGTCCCATATAAGTACTCACAGACACCAATTGAGTTACCCTAGTCCCATATAAGTACTCCTTGACCCAAAGTGAGTTACCCTAGCCCCTTTATAAGTACTCCCTGACCCCAAGTGAGTTACCCTAGTTCCATATAAATACACCCTGATTCTAAGTGAGTTACCCTAGTCCCATATAAGTACTCCCTGACCCCAAGTGAGTTACCCTAGCCCCTATATAAATTCCCCCTGACCCCAAGTGAGTTACCCTAGTCCCATATAAGTTCTCCCTGACCCCAAGTGAGTTACCATAGCACCTTTATAAGTACACCCAGACCCCAAGTGAATTACCCTAATCCCACATAAGTACTCCCTGACCCCAAGTGAGTTACCCTAGCCCCTAAATAAGTACACCTTGGCCCCAAGTGAGTTACCCTGGTCCCATATAAGTACTCAAAGACACCAATTGAGTTACCCTAGTCCCATATAAGTACTCCTTGACCCAAATTGAGTTACCCTAGCCCCTTTATAAGTACTCCCTGACCCCAAGTGAGTTACCCTAGTTCCATATAAATACACCCTGATTCTAAGTGAGTTACCCTAGTCCCATATAAGTACTCCCTGACCCCAAGTGAGTTACCCTAGCCCCTATATAAATTCCCCCTGACCCCAAGTGAGTTACCCTAGTCCCATATAAGTTCTCCCTGACCCCAAGTAAGTTACCCCAGCCCCCTATATAAATTCCCCCTGACCCCAAGTGAGTTACCCTAGTTCCATAGAAGTACTCCCTGACCCCAAGTGAGTTATCCTAGCCCGTTTATATGTACTCTCTGACCGCAAGTAAGTTATCCTAGCCCCTTTATATGTACTCCCTGACCCCAAGTGAGTTATCCTAGCCCCTTTATATGTACTCTCTGACCGCAAGTGAGTTATTCAAACCCCTTATAAGTACTCCCTGACCCCAAGTGTGTTATCCTAGTCTCATATATGTACTCCCTGAACTCAAGTGTGTTACTTTAGCCCCTTTATAAGTACTCCCGGACCCCAAGTGATTTATCCTACCCCCTTTATATGTACTCTCTGACCGCAAGTGAGTTACCCTAGTCCCATATAAGTTCTCCCTGACCCCAAGTGAGTTATCATAGCCCCTTTATAAGTACTCCCAAACCCCAAGTGAGTTAGCCTAGTCCCATAGAAGTACTCCCTGACTCCAAGTGAGTTATCCTAACCCCTTTATATGTACTCTCTGACCGCAAGTGAGTTATCCTAGCCCCTTTATATGTACTCCCAGACACCAAGTGAGTTACCCTAGTCCCATAGAAGTACTCCCTGACATCAAGTGTGTTACCCTAGCCCCTTATATAAGTACTCCCTGGCTGCAAATGAGTTATCCTAACCCCTTTATATGTACTCTCTGACCGCAAGTGAGTTACCCTAGTCCCATATAAGTTTTCCCTGACCCCAAGTGAGTTATCCTAGACCCTTTATATGTACTCTCTGACCGCAAGTGAGTTACCCTAGTCCAATATAGGTACTCCCTGACCCCAAGTGAGTTACCATAGCCCCTTTATAAGTACTCCCCTGACCCCAAGTGATTTATCCTAACCCCCTTTATATGTACTCTCTGACCGCAAGTGGGTTACCCTAGTCCCATATAAGTTCTCCCTGACCCCAAGTGAGTTACCATAGCACCTTTATAAGTACACCCAGACCCCAAGTGAATTACCCAAGTCCCATATAAGTACTCCCTGACCCCAAGTGAGTTACCCTAGCCCCTAAATAAGTACACCTTGGCCCCAAGTGAGTTACCCTGGTCCCATATAAGTACTCAAAGACACCAATTGAGTTACCCTAGTCCCATATAAGTACTCCTTGACCCAAATTGAGTTACCCTAGCCCCTTTATAAGTACTCCCTGACCCCAAGTGAGTTACCCTAGTTCCATATAAATACACCCTGATTCTAAGTGAGTTACCCTAGTCCCATATAAGTACTCCCTGACCCCAAGTGAGTTACCCTAGCCCCTATATAAATTCCCCCTGACCCCAAGTGAGTTACCCTAGTCCCATATAAGTTCTCCCTGACCCCAAGTGAGTTACCATAGCACCTTTATAAGTACTCCCGGACCCCAAGTGATTTATCCTACCCCCTTTATATGTACTCTCTGACCGCAAGTGAGTTACCCTAGTCCCATATAAGTTCTCCCTGACCCCAAGTGAGTTATCATAGCCCCTTTATAAGTACTCCCAGACCCCAAGTGAGTTACCCTAGTCCCATATAAGTACTCCCTGACCCCAAGTGAGTTACCCTAGCCCTTATATAAATTCCCCCTGACCCCAAGTGAGTTACCCTAGTCCCATAGAAGTACTCCCTGACCCCAAGTGAATTACCCTAATCCCATATAAGTACTCCCTGACCCCAAGTAAGTTACCCCAGCCCCCTATATAAATTCCCCCTGACCCCAAGTGAGTTACCCTAGTTCCATAGAAGTACTCCCTGACCCCAAGTGAGTTATCCTAGCCCGTTTATATGTACTCTCTGACCGCAAGTAAGTTATCCTAGCCCCTTTATATGTACTCCCTGACCCCAAGTGAGTTATCCTAGCCCCTTTATATGTACTCTCTGACCGCAAGTGAGTTATTCAAACCCCTTATAAGTACTCCCTAACCCCAAGTGTGTTATCCTAGTCTCATATATGTACTCCCTGAACTCAAGTGTGTTACTTTAGCCCCTTTATAAGTACTCCCGGACCCCAAGTGATTTATCCTACCCCCTTTATATGTACTCTCTGACCGCAAGTGAGTTACCCTAGTCCCATATAAGTTCTCCCTGACCCCAAGTGAGTTATCATAGCCCCTTTATAAGTACTCCCAAACCCCAAGTGAGTTAGCCTAGTCCCATAGAAGTACTCCCTGACTCCAAGTGAGTTATCCTAACCCCTTTATATGTACTCTCTGACCGCAAGTGAGTTATCCTAGCCCCTTTATATGTACTCCCAGACACCAAGTGAGTTACCCTAGTCCCATAGAAGTACTCCCTGACATCAAGTGTGTTACCCTAGCCCCTTATATAAGTACTCCCTGGCTGCAAATGAGTTATCCTAACCCCTTTATATGTACTCTCTGACCGCAAGTGAGTTACCCTAGTCCCATATAAGTTTTCCCTGACCCCAAGTGAGTTATCCTAGACCCTTTATATGTACTCTCTGACCGCAAGTGAGTTACCCTAGTCCAATATAGGTACTCCCTGACCCCAAGTGAGTTACCATAGCCCATTTATAAGTACTCCCTGACCCCAAGTGATTTATCCTAACCCCCTTTATATGTACTCTCTGACCGCAAGTGGGTTACCCTAGTCCCATATAAGTTCTCCCTGACCCCAAGTGAGTTACCATAGCACCTTATAAGTACACCCAGACCCCAAGTGAATTACCCAAGTCCCATATAAGTACTCCCTGACCCCAAGTGAGTTACCCTAGCCCCCTATATAAATTCCCCCTGACCCCAAGTGAGTTAGCCTAGTTCCATAGAAGTACTCCCTGACCTCAAGTGAGTTATCCTAGCCCCTTTATATGTACTCTCTGACCGCAAGTAAGTTATCCTAGCCCCTTTATATGTACTCCCTGACCCCAAGTGAGTTATCCTAGCCCCTTTATATGTACTCTCTGACCGCAAGTGAGTTATTCAAACCCCTTATAAGTACTCCCTGACCCCAAGTGTGTTATCCTAGTCTCATATATGTACTCCCTGAACTCAAGTGTGTTAACTTAGCCTCTTTATAAGTACTCCCTGACCCCAAGTGATTTATCCTACCCCCTTTATATGTACTCTCTGACCGCAAGTGAGTTACCCTAGTCCCATATAAGTTCTCCCTGACCCTTGGTGAGTTACCATAGCCCCTTTATAAGTACTCCCAGACCCCAAGTGAGTTACCCTAGTACCATATAAGTACTCCCTGACACCAAGTGAGTTACCCTACCCCTATATAAATTCCCCCTGACCCCAAGTGAGTTACCCTAGTCCCATAGAAGTACTCCCTGACCCCAAGTGAGTTATCCTAGCCCCTTTATATGTACTCTCTGACCGCAAGTAAGTTATCCTAGTCCCTTCATATGTACTCCCAGACACCAAGTGAGTTACCCTAGTCCCATATAAGTTCTCCCTGACCCCAAGTGAGTTACCATAGCCCCTTTATAAGTACTCCCAGACCCCAAGTGAGTTACCCTAGTCCCATATAAGTACTCCCTGACCCCAAGTGAGTTACCCTAGCCCCTATATAAATTCCCCCTGACCCCAAGTGAGTTACCGTAGTCCCATAAAAGTACTCCCTGACCCCAAGTGTGTTATCCTAACCCCTTTATATGTACTCTCTGACCGCAAGTGAGTTACCCTAGTCCCATATAAGTTTTCCCTGACCCCAAGTGAGTTACCATAGCCCCTTTATAAGTACTCCCTGACCCCAAGTGATTTATCCTAACCCCCTTTATATGTACTCTCTGACCGCAAGTGGGTTACCCTAGTCCCATATAAGTTCTCCCTGACCCCAAGTGAGTTACCATAGCACCTTTATAAGTACACCCAGACCCCAAGTGAATTACCCAAGTCCCATATAAGTACTCCCTGACCCCAAGTGAGTTACCCTAGCCCCCTATATAAATTCCCCCTGACCCCAAGTGAGTTAGCCTAGTTCCATAGAAGTACTCCCTGACCCCAAGTGAGTTATCCTAGCCCCTTAATATGTACTCTCTGACCGCAAGTAAGTTATCCTAGCCCCTTTATATGTACTCCCTGACCCCAAGTGAGTTATCCTAGCCCCTTTATATGTACTCTCTGACCGCAAGTGAGTTATTCAAACCCCTTATAAGTACTCCCTGACCCCAAGTGTGTTATCCTAGTCTCATATATGTACTCCCTGAACTCAAGTGTGTTAACTTAGCCTCTTTATAAGTACTCCCTGACCCCAAGTGATTTATCCTACCCCCTTTATATGTACTCTCTGACCGCAAGTGAGTTACCCTAGTCCCATATAAGTTCTCCCTGACCCTTGGTGAGTTACCATAGCCTCTTTATAAGTACTCCCAGACCCCAAGTGAGTTACCCTAGTACCATATAAGTACTCCCTGACACCAAGTGAGTTACCCTACCCCTATATAAATTCCCCCTGACCCCAAGTGAGTTACCCTAGTTCCATAGAAGTACTCCCTGACCCCAAGTGAGTTATCCTAGCCCCTTTATATGTACTCTCTGACCGCAAGTAAGTTATCCTAGCCCCTTCATATGTACTCCCAGACACCAAGTGAGTTACCCTAGTCCCATATAAGTTCCCCCTGACCCCAAGTGAGTTACCATAGCCCCTTTATAAGTACTCCCAGACCCCAAGTGAGTTACCCTAGTCCCATATAAGTACTCCCTGACCCCAAGTGAGTTACCCTAGCCCCTATATAAATTCCCCCTGACCCCAAGTGAGTTACCGTAGTCCCATAAAAGTACTCCCTGACCCCAAGTGTGTTATCCTAGCCCCTTTATATGTACTCTCTGACCGCAAGTAAGTTATCCTAGCCCCTTTATATGTACTGCCAGACACCAAGTGAGTTACCCTAGTCCCTTATAAGTACTCCCTGACCCCAAGTGAGTTACCCTAGCCCCTAAATAAGTACACCTTGGCCCCAAGTGAGTTACCCTGGTCCCATATAAGTACTCACAGACACCAATTGAGTTACCCTAGTCCCATATAAGTACTCCTTGACCCAAAGTGAGTTACCCTAGCCCCTTTATAAGTACTCCCTGACCCCAAGTGAGTTACCCTAGTTCCATATAAATACACCCTGATTCTAAGTGAGTTACCCTAGTCCCATATAAGTACTCCCTGACCCCAAGTGAGTTACCCTAGCCCCTATATAAATTCCCCCTGACCCCAAGTGAGTTACCCTAGTCCCATATAAGTTCTCCCTGACCCCAAGTGAGTTACCATAGCACCTTTATAAGTACACCCAGACCCCAAGTGAATTACCCTAATCCCACATAAGTACACCCTGACCCCAAGTGAGTTACCCTAGCCCCTAAATAAGTACACCTTGGCCCCAAGTGAGTTACCCTGGTCCCATATAAGTACTCAAAGACACCAATTGAGTTACCCTAGTCCCATATAAGTACTCCTTGACCCAAAGTGAGTTACCCTAGCCCCTTTATAAGTACTCCCTGACCCCAAGTGAGTTACCCTAGTTCCATATAAATACACCCTGATTCTAAGTGAGTTACCCTAGTCCCATATAAGTACTCCCCTGACCCCAAGTGAGTTACCCTAGCCCCTATATAAATTCCCCCTGACCCCAAGTGAGTTACCCTAGTCCCATATAAGTTCTCCCTGACCCCAAGTGAGTTACCATAGCACCTTTATAAGTACTCCCGGACCCCAAGTGATTTATCCTACCCCCTTTATATGTACTCTCTGACCGCAAGTGAGTTACCCTAGTCCCATATAAGTTCTCCCTGACCCCAAGTGAGTTATCATAGCCCCTTTATAAGTACTCCCAGACCCCAAGTGAGTTACCCTAGTCCCATATAAGTACTCCCTGACCCCAAGTGAGTTACCCTAGCCCTTATATAAATTCCCCCTGACCCCAAGTGAGTTACCCTAGTCCCATAGAAGTACTCCCTGACCCCAAGTGAATTACCCTAATCCCATATAAGTACTCCCTGACCCCAAGTAAGTTACCCCAGCCCCCTATATAAATTCCCCCTGACCCCAAGTGAGTTACCCTAGTTCCATAGAAGTACTCCCTGACCCCAAGTGAGTTATCCTAGCCCGTTTATATGTACTCTCTGACCGCAAGTAAGTTATCCTAGCCCCTTTATATGTACTCCCTGACCCCAAGTGAGTTATCCTAGCCCCTTTATATGTACTCTCTGACCGCAAGTGAGTTATTCAAACCCCTTATAAGTACTCCCTGACCCCAAGTGTGTTATCCTAGTCTCATATATGTACTCCCTGAACTCAAGTGTGTTACTTTAGCCCCTTTATAAGTACTCCCGGACCCCAAGTGATTTATCCTACCCCCTTTATATGTACTCTCTGACCGCAAGTGAGTTACCCTAGTCCCATATAAGTTCTCCCTGACCCCAAGTGAGTTATCATAGCCCCTTTATAAGTACTCCCAGACCCCAAGTGAGTTACCCTAGTCCCATATAAGTACTCCCTGACCCCAAGTGAGTTACCCTAGCCCCTATATAAATTCCCCCTGACCCCAAGTGAGTTACCCTAGTCCCATAGAAGTACTCCCTGACCCCAAGTGAGTTATCCTAGCCCCTTTATATGTACTCTCTGACCGCAAGTAAGTTATCCTAGCCCCTTTATATGTACTCCCAGACACCAAGTGAGTTACCCTAGTCCCATATAAGTACTCCTTGACCCAAAGTGAGTTACCCTAGCCCCTTTATAAGTACTCCCTGACCCCAAGTGAGTTACCATAGCCCCTTTATAAGTACTACCTGACCCCAAGTGAGTTATCCTAGCCCCTTTATATGTACTCTCTGACCGCAAGTGAGTTACCCTAGCCCCTTTATAAGTACACCCTGGCCCCAAGTGAGTTAGCCTAGTCCCAAATAAGTACTCCCTGACCCCAAGTGAGTTACCCTAGCCCCTATATAAGTACCCCCTGACCCCAAGTGAGTTAGCCTAGTCCCATAGAAGTACTCCCTGACTCCAAGTGAGTTATTTTAACCCCTTTATATGTACTCTCTGACCGCAAGTGAGTTATCCTAGCCCCTTTATATGTACTCCCAGACACCAAGTGAGTTACCCTAGTCCCATAGAAGTACTCCCTGACATCAAGTGTGTTACCCTAGCCCCTTATATAAGTACTCCCTGGCTGCAAATGAGTTATCCTAACCCCTTTATATGTACTCTCTGACCGCAAGTGAGTTACCCTAGTCCCATATAAGTTTTCCCT
The DNA here is from genome assembly GCF_024137725.1 of Prorops nasuta. Lineage (NCBI taxonomy): Eukaryota > Metazoa > Arthropoda > Insecta > Hymenoptera > Bethylidae > Prorops > Prorops nasuta. Next base: position 24,102 of record NW_027117117.1, on the reverse strand, counting down.
GACCCCAAGTGAGTTATCCTAGACCCTTTATATGTACTCTCTGACCGCAAGTGAGTTACCCTAGTCCAATATAGGTACTCCCTGACCCCAAGTGAGTTACCATAGCCCCTTTATAAGTACTCCCTGACCCCAAGTGATTTATCCTAACCCCCTTTATATGTACTCTCTGACCGCAAGTGGGTTACCCTAGTCCCATATAAGTTCTCCCTGACCCCAAGTGAGTTACCATAGCACCTTTATAAGTACACCCAGACCCCAAGTGAATTACCCAAGTCCCATATAAGTACTCCCTGACCCCAAGTGAGTTATCCTAGCCCCTTTATATGTACTCTCTGACCGCAAGTAAGTTATCCTAGCCCCTTCATATGTACTCCCAGACACCAAGTGAGTTACCCTAGTCCCCATATAAGTTCTCCCTGACCCCAAGTGAGTTACCATAGCCCCTTTATAAGTACTCCCAGACCCCAAGTGAGTTACCCTAGTCCCATATAAGTACTCCCTGACCCCAAGTGAGTTACCCTAGCCCCTATATAAATTCCCCCTGACCACAAGTGAGTTACCGTAGTCCCATAAAAGTACTCCCTGACCCCAAGTGTGTTATCCTAGCCCCTTTATATGTACTATCTGACCGCAAGTAAGTTATCCTAGCCCCTTTATATGTACTGCCAGACACCAAGTGAGTTACCCTAGTCCCTTATAAGTACTCCCTGACCCCAAGTGAGTTACCCTAGCCCCTAAATAAGTACACCTTGGCCCCAAGTGAGTTACCCTGGTCCCATATAAGTACTCACAGACACCAATTGAGTTACCCTAGTCCCATATAAGTACTCCTTGACCCAAAGTGAGTTACCCTAGCCCCTTTATAAGTACTCCCTGACCCCAAGTGAGTTACCCTAGTTCCATATAAATACACCCTGATTCTAAGTGAGTTACCCTAGTCCCATATAAGTACTCCCTGACCCCAAGTGAGTTACCCTAGCCCCTATATAAATTCCCCCTGACCCCAAGTGAGTTACCCTAGTCCCATATAAGTTCTCCCTGACCCCAAGTGAGTTACCATAGCACCTTTATAAGTACACCCAGACCCCAAGTGAATTACCCTAATCCCACATAAGTACTCCCTGACCCCAAGTGAGTTACCCTAGCCCCTAAATAAGTACACCTTGGCCCCAAGTGAGTTACCCTGGTCCCATATAAGTACTCAAAGACACCAATTGAGTTACCCTAGTCCCATATAAGTACTCCTTGACCCAAATTGAGTTACCCTAGCCCCTTTATAAGTACTCCCTGACCCCAAGTGAGTTACCCTAGTTCCATATAAATACACCCTGATTCTAAGTGAGTTACCCTAGTCCCATATAAGTACTCCCTGACCCCAAGTGAGTTACCCTAGCCCCTATATAAATTCCCCCTGACCCCAAGTGAGTTACCCTAGTCCCATATAAGTTCTCCCTGACCCCAAGTAAGTTACCCCAGCCCCCTATATAAATTCCCCCTGACCCCAAGTGAGTTACCCTAGTTCCATAGAAGTACTCCCTGACCCCAAGTGAGTTATCCTAGCCCGTTTATATGTACTCTCTGACCGCAAGTAAGTTATCCTAGCCCCTTTATATGTACTCCCTGACCCCAAGTGAGTTATCCTAGCCCCTTTATATGTACTCTCTGACCGCAAGTGAGTTATTCAAACCCCTTATAAGTACTCCCTGACCCCAAGTGTGTTATCCTAGTCTCATATATGTACTCCCTGAACTCAAGTGTGTTACTTTAGCCCCTTTATAAGTACTCCCGGACCCCAAGTGATTTATCCTACCCCCTTTATATGTACTCTCTGACCGCAAGTGAGTTACCCTAGTCCCATATAAGTTCTCCCTGACCCCAAGTGAGTTATCATAGCCCCTTTATAAGTACTCCCAAACCCCAAGTGAGTTAGCCTAGTCCCATAGAAGTACTCCCTGACTCCAAGTGAGTTATCCTAACCCCTTTATATGTACTCTCTGACCGCAAGTGAGTTATCCTAGCCCCTTTATATGTACTCCCAGACACCAAGTGAGTTACCCTAGTCCCATAGAAGTACTCCCTGACATCAAGTGTGTTACCCTAGCCCCTTATATAAGTACTCCCTGGCTGCAAATGAGTTATCCTAACCCCTTTATATGTACTCTCTGACCGCAAGTGAGTTACCCTAGTCCCATATAAGTTTTCCCTGACCCCAAGTGAGTTATCCTAGACCCTTTATATGTACTCTCTGACCGCAAGTGAGTTACCCTAGTCCAATATAGGTACTCCCTGACCCCAAGTGAGTTACCATAGCCCCTTTATAAGTACTCCCTGACCCCAAGTGATTTATCCTAACCCCCTTTATATGTACTCTCTGACCGCAAGTGGGTTACCCTAGTCCCATATAAGTTCTCCCTGACCCCAAGTGAGTTACCATAGCACCTTTATAAGTACACCCAGACCCCAAGTGAATTACCCAAGTCCCATATAAGTACTCCCTGACCCCAAGTGAGTTACCCTAGCCCCCTATATAAATTCCCCCTGACCCCAAGTGAGTTAGCCTAGTTCCATAGAAGTACTCCCTGACCCCAAGTGAGTTATCCTAGCCCCTTTATATGTACTCTCTGACCGCAAGTAAGTTATCCTAGCCCCTTTATATGTACTCCCTGACCCCAAGTGAGTTATCCTAGCCCCTTTATATGTACTCTCTGACCGCAAGTGAGTTATTCAAACCCCTTATAAGTACTCCCTGACCCCAAGTGTGTTATCCTAGTCTCATATATGTACTCCCTGAACTCAAGTGTGTTAACTTAGCCTCTTTATAAGTACTCCCTGACCCCAAGTGATTTATCCTACCCCCTTTATATGTACTCTCTGACCGCAAGTGAGTTACCCTAGTCCCATATAAGTTCTCCCTGACCCTTGGTGAGTTACCATAGCCCCTTTATAAGTACTCCCAGACCCCAAGTGAGTTACTCTAGTACCATATAAGTACTCCCTGACCCCAAGTGATTTATCCTAACCCCCTTTATATGTACTCTCTGACCGCAAGTGGGTTACCCTAGTCCCATATAAGTTCTCCCTGACCCCAAGTGAGTTACCATAGCACCTTTATAAGTACACCCAGACCCCAAGTGAATTACCCAAGTCCCATATAAGTACTCCCTGACCCCAAGTGAGTTACCCTAGCCCCCTATATAAATTCCCCCTGACCCCAAGTGAGTTAGCCTAGTTCCATAGAAGTACTTCCCTGACCCCAAGTGAGTTATCCTAGCCCCTTAATATGTACTCTCTGACCGCAAGTAAGTTATCCTAGCCCCTTTATATGTACTCCCTGACCCCAAGTGAGTTATCCTAGCCCCTTTATATGTACTCTCTGACCGCAAGTGAGTTATTCAAACCCCTTATAAGTACTCCCTGACCCCAAGTGTGTTATCCTAGTCTCATATATGTACTCCCTGAACTCAAGTGTGTTAACTTAGCCTCTTTATAAGTACTCCCTGACCCCAAGTGATTTATCCTACCCCCTTTATATGTACTCTCTGACCGCAAGTGAGTTACCCTAGTCCCATATAAGTTCTCCCTGACCCTTGGTGAGTTACCATAGCCTCTTTATAAGTACTCCCAGACCCCAAGTGAGTTACCCTAGTACCATATAAGTACTCCCTGACACCAAGTGAGTTACCCTACCCCTATATAAATTCCCCCTGACCCCAAGTGAGTTACCCTAGTTCCATAGAAGTACTCCCTGACCCCAAGTGAGTTATCCTAGCCCCTTTATATGTACTCTCTGACCGCAAGTAAGTTATCCTAGCCCCTTCATATGTACTCCCAGACACCAAGTGAGTTACCCTAGTCCCATATAAGTTCTCCCTGACCCCAAGTGAGTTACCATAGCCCCTTTATAAGTACTCCCAGACCCCAAGTGAGTTACCCTAGTCCCATATAAGTACTCCCTGACCCCAAGTGAGTTACCCTAGCCCCTATATAAATTCCCCCTGACCCCAAGTGAGTTACCGTAGTCCCATAAAAGTACTCCCTGACCCCAAGTGTGTTATCCTAGCCCCTTTATATGTACTCTCTGACCGCAAGTAAGTTATCCTAGCCCCTTTATATGTACTGCCAGACACCAAGTGAGTTACCCTAGTCCCTTATAAGTACTCCCTGACCCCAAGTGAGTTACCCTAGCCCCTAAATAAGTACACCTTGGCCCCAAGTGAGTTACCCTGGTCCCATATAAGTACTCACAGACACCAATTGAGTTACCCTAGTCCCATATAAGTACTCCTTGACCCAAAGTGAGTTACCCTAGCCCCTTTATAAGTACTCCCTGACCCCAAGTGAGTTACCCTAGTTCCATATAAATACACCCTGATTCTAAGTGAGTTACCCTAGTCCCATATAAGTACTCCCTGACCCCAAGTGAGTTACCCTAGCCCCTATATAAATTCCCCCTGACCCCAAGTGAGTTACCCTAGTCCCATATAAGTTCTCCCTGACCCCAAGTGAGTTACCATAGCACCTTTATAAGTACACCCAGACCCCAAGTGAATTACCCTAATCCCACATAAGTACACCCTGACCCCAAGTGAGTTACCCTAGCCCCTAAATAAGTACACCTTGGCCCCAAGTGAGTTACCCTGGTCCCATATAAGTACTCAAAGACACCAATTGAGTTACCCTAGTCCCATATAAGTACTCCTTGACCCAAAGTGAGTTACCCTAGCCCCTTTATAAGTACTCCCTGACCCCAAGTGAGTTACCCTAGTTCCATATAAATACACCCTGATTCTAAGTGAGTTACCCTAGTCCCATATAAGTACTCCCTGACCCCAAGTGAGTTACCCTAGCCCCTATATAAATTCCCCCTGACCCCAAGTGAGTTACCCTAGTCCCATAGAAGTTCTCCCTGACCCCAAGTGAGTTACCATAGCACCTTTATAAGTACTCCCGGACCCCAAGTGATTTATCCTACCCCCTTTATATGTACTCTCTGACCGCAAGTGAGTTACCCTAGTCCCATATAAGTTCTCCCTGACCCCAAGTGAGTTATCATAGCCCCTTTATAAGTACTCCCAGACCCCAAGTGAGTTACCCTAGTCCCATATAAGTACTCCCTGGCCCCAAGTGAGTTACCCTAGCCCTTATATAAATTCCCCCTGACCCCAAGTGAGTTACCCTAGTCCCATAGAAGTACTCCCTGACCCCAAGTGAATTACCCTAATCCCATATAAGTACTCCCTGACCCCAAGTAAGTTACCCCAGCCCCCTATATAAATTCCCCCTGACCCCAAGTGAGTTACCCTAGTTCCATAGAAGTACTCCCTGACCCCAAGTGAGTTATCCTAGCCCGTTTATATGTACTCTCTGACCGCAAGTAAGTTATCCTAGCCCCTTTATATGTACTCCCTGACCCCAAGTGAGTTATCCTAGCCCCTTTATATGTACTCTCTGACCGCAAGTGAGTTATTCAAACCCCTTATAAGTACTCCCTGACCCCAAGTGTGTTATCCTAGTCTCATATATGTACTCCCTGAACTCAAGTGTGTTACTTTAGCCCCTTTATAAGTACTCCCGGACCCCAAGTGATTTATCCTACCCCCTTTATATGTACTCTCTGACCGCAAGTGAGTTACCCTAGTCCCATATAAGTTCTCCCTGACCCCAAGTGAGTTATCATAGCCCCTTTATAAGTACTCCCAGACCCCAAGTGAGTTACCCTAGTCCCATATAAGTACTCCCTGACCCCAAGTGAGTTACCCTAGCCCCTATATAAATTCCCCCTGACCCCAAGTGAGTTACCCTAGTCCCATAGAAGTACTCCCTGACCCCAAGTGAGTTATCCTAGCCCCTTTATATGTACTCTCTGACCGCAAGTAAGTTATCCTAGCCCCTTTATATGTACTCCCAGACACCAAGTGAGTTACCCTAGTCCCATATAAGTACTCCTTGACCCAAAGTGAGTTACCCTAGCCCCTTTATAAGTACTCCCTGACCCCAAGTGAGTTACCATAGCCCCTTTATAAGTACTACCTGACCCCAAGTGAGTTATCCTAGCCCCTTTATATGTACTCTCTGACCGCAAGTGAGTTACCCTAGCCCCTTTATAAGTACAACCCTGGCCCCAAGTGAGTTAGCCTAGTCCCAAATAAGTACTCCCTGACCCCAAGTGAGTTACCCTAGCCCCTATATAAGTACCCCCTGACCCCAAGTGAGTTAGCCTAGTCCCATAGAAGTACTCCCTGACTCCAAGTGAGTTATCCTAACCCCTTTATATGTACTCTCTGACCGCAAGTGAGTTATCCTAGCCCCTTTATATGTACTCCCAGACACCAAGTGAGTTACCCTAGTCCCATAGAAGTACTCCCTGACATCAAGTGTGTTACCCTAGCCCCTTATATAAGTACTCCCTGGCTGCAAATGAGTTATCCTAACCCCTTTATATGTACTCTCTGACCGCAAGTGAGTTACCCTAGTCCAATATAGGTACTCCCTGACCCCAAGTGAGTTACCATAGCCCCTTTATAAGTACTCCCCTGACCCCAAGTGATTTATCCTAACCCCCTTTATATGTACTCTCTGACCGCAAGTGGGTTACCCTAGTCCCATATAAGTTCTCCCTGACCCCAAGTGAGTTACCATAGCACCTTTATAAGTACACCCAGACCCCAAGTGAATTACCCAAGTCCCATATAAGTACTCCCTGACCCCAAGTGAGTTACCCTAGCCCCCTATATAAATTCCCCCTGACCCCAAGTGAGTTAGCCTAGTTCCATAGAAGTACTCCCTGACCCCAAGTGAGTTATCCTAGCCCCTTTATATGTACTCTCTGACCGCAAGTAAGTTATCCTAGCCCCTTTATATGTACTCCCTGACCCCAAGTGAGTTATCCTAGCCCCTTTATATGTACTCTCTGACCGCAAGTGAGTTATTCAAACCCCTTATAAGTACTCCCTGACCCCAAGTGTGTTATCCTAGTCTCATATATGTACTCCCTGAACTCAAGTGTGTTAACTTAGCCTCTTTATAAGTACTCCCTGACCCCAAGTGATTTATCCTACCCCCTTTATATGTACTCTCTGACCGCAAGTGAGTTACCCTAGTCCCATATAAGTTCTCCCTGACCCCAAGTGAGTTATCATAGCCCCTTTATAAGTACTCCCAGACCCCAAGTGAGTTACCCTAGTCCCATATAAGTACTCCCTGACCCCAAGTGAGTTACCCTACCCCTATATAAATTCCCCCTGACCCCAAGTGAGTTACCCTGTCCCATAGAAGTACTCCCTGACCCCAAGTGAGTTATCCTAGCCCCTTTATATGTACTCTCTGACCGCAAGTAAGTTATCCTAGTCCCTTCATATGTACTCCCAGACACCAAGTGAGTTACCCTAGTCCCATATAAGTTCTCCCTGACCCCAAGTGAGTTACCATAGCCCCTTTATAAGTACTCCCTGACCCCAAGTGAGTTACCCTAGCCCCTATATAAATTCCCCCTGACCCCAAGTGAGTTACCGTAGTCCCATAAAAGTACTCCCTGACCCCAAGTGTGTTATCCTAACCCCTTTATATGTACTCCCTGACCCCAAGTGAGTTACCCTAGCCCCTATATAAATTCCCCCTGACCCCAAGTGAGTTACCGTAGTCCCATAAAAGTACTCCCTGACCCCAAGTGTGTTATCCTAACCCCTTTATATGTACTCTCTGACCCCAAGTGGGTTACCCTAGTCCCATATAAGTTCTCCCTGACCCCAAGTGAGTTACCATAGCACCTTTATAAGTACACCCAGACCCCAAGTGAATTACCCAAGTCCCATATAAGTACTCCCTGACCCCAAGTGAGTTACCCTAGCCCCCTATATAAATTCCCCCTGACCCCAAGTGAGTTAGCCTAGTTCCATAGAAGTACTCCCTGACCCCAAGTGAGTTATCCTAGCCCCTTTATATGTACTCTCTGACCGCAAGTAAGTTATCCTAGCCCCTTTATATGTACTCCCTGACCCCAAGTGAGTTATCCTAGCCCCTTTATATGTACTCTCTGACCGCAAGTGAGTTATTCAAACCCCTTATAAGTACTCCCTGACCCCAAGTGTGTTATCCTAGTCTCATATATGTACTCCCTGAACTCAAGTGTGTTAACTTAGCCTCTTTATAAGTACTCCCTGACCCCAAGTGATTTATCCTACCCCCTTTATATGTACTCTCTGACCGCAAGTGAGTTACCCTAGTCCCATATAAGTTCTCCCTGACCCTTGGTGAGTTACCATAGCCCCTTTATAAGTACTCCCAGACCCCAAGTGAGTTACCCTAGTACCATATAAGTACTCCCTGACACCAAGTGAGTTACCCTACCCCTATATAAATTCCCCCTGACCCCAAGTGAGTTACCCTAGTCCCATAGAAGTACTCCCTGACCCCAAGTGAGTTATCCTAGCCCCTTTATATGTACTCTCTGACCGCAAGTAAGTTATCCTAGCCCCTTCATATGTACTCCCAGACACCCAAGTGAGTTACCCTAGTCCCATATAAGTTCTCCCTGACCCCAAGTGAGTTACCATAGCCCCTTTATAAGTACTCCCAGACCCCAAGTGAGTTACCCTAGTCCCATATAAGTACTCCCTGACCCCAAGTGAGTTACCCTAGCCCCTATATAAATTCCCCCTGACCCCAAGTGAGTTACCGTAGTCCCATAAAAGTACTCCCTGACCCCAAGTGTGTTATCCTAGCCCCTTTATATGTACTCTCTGACCGCAAGTAAGTTATCCTAGCCCCTTTATATGTACTGCCAGACACCAAGTGAGTTACCCTAGTCCCTTATAAGTACTCCCTGACCCCAAGTGAGTTACCCTAGCCCCTAAATAAGTACACCTTGGCCCCAAGTGAGTTACCCTGGTCCCATATAAGTACTCAAAGACACCAATTGAGTTACCCTAGTCCCATATAAGTACTCCTTGACCCAAAGTGAGTTACCCTAGCCCCTTTTATAAGTACTCCCTGACCCCAAGTGAGTTACCCTAGTTCCATATAAATACACCCTGATTCTAAGTGAGTTACCCTAGTCCCATATAAGTACTCCCTGACCCCAAGTGAGTTACCCTAGCCCCTATATAAATTCCCCCTGACCCCAAGTGAGTTACCCTAGTCCCATATAAGTTTCTCCCTGACCCCAAGTGAGTTACCATAGCACCTTTATAAGTACACCCAGACCCCAAGTGAATTACCCTAATCCCACATAAGTACTCCCTGACCCCAAGTAAGTTACCCCAGCCCCCTATATAAATTCCCCCTGACCCCAAGTGAGTTACCCTAGTTCCATAGAAGTACTCCCTGACCCCAAGTGAGTTATCCTAGCCCGTTTATAATGTACTCTCTGACCGCAAGTAAGTTATCCTAGCCCCTTTATATGTACTCCCTGACCCCAAGTGAGTTATCCTAGCCCCTTTATATGTACTCTCTGACCGCAAGTGAGTTATTCAAACCCCTTATAAGTACTCCCCTGACCCCAAGTGTGTTATCCTAGTCTCATATATGTACTCCCTGAACTCAAGTGTGTTACTTTAGCCCCTTTATAAGTACTCCCGGACCCCAAGTGATTTATCCTACCCCCTTTATATGTACTCTCTGACCGCAAGTGAGTTACCCTAGTCCCATATAAGTTCTCCCTGACCCCAAGTGAGTTATCATAAGCCCCTTTATAAGTACTCCCAGACCCCAAGTGAGTTACCCTAGTCCCATATAAGTACTCCCTCACCCCAAGTGCCTCACCCCAAGTGAGTTACCCTAGCCCCTATATAAATTCCCCCTGACCCCAAGTGAGTTACCATAGTCCCATAGAAGTACTCCCTGACCCCCAAGTGAATTACCCTAATCCCATATAAGTACTCCCTGACCCCAAGTAAGTTACCCCAGCCCCCTATATAAATTCCCCCTGACCCCAAGTGAGTTACCCTAGTTCCATAGAAGTACTCCCCTGACCCCAAGTGATTATCCTAGCCCGTTTATATGTACTCTCTGACCCGCAAGTAAGTTATCCTAGCCCCTTTATATGTACTCCCTGACCCCAAGTGAGTTATCCTAGCCCCTTTATATGTACTCTCTGACCGCAAGTGAGTTATTCAAACCCCCTTATAAGTACTCCCTGACCCCAAGTGTGTTATCCTAGTCTCATATATGTACTCCCCTGAACTCAAGTGTGTTACTTTAGCCCCTTTATAAGTACTCCCGGACCCCAAGTGATTTATCCTACCCCCCTTTATATGTACCTCTCTGACCGCAAGTGAGTTACCCTAGTCCCATATAAGTTCTCCCTGACCCCAAGTGAGTTATCATAGCCCCTTTATAAGTACTCCCAGACCCCAAGTGAGTTACCCTAGTCCCATATAAGTACTCCCTGAGCCCAAGTGAGTTACCCTAGCCCCTATATAAATTCCCCCTGACCCCAAGTGAGTTACCCCTAGTCCCATAGAAGTACTCCCTGACCCCAAGTGAGTTATCCTAGCCCCTTTATATGTACTCTCTGACCGCAAGTAAGTTATCCTAGCCCCTTTATATGTACTCCCTGACCCCAAGTGAGGTACCCTAGTCCCATATAAGTACTCCCTGACCCCAAATGAGTTATCATAGCCCCTTTATAAGTACTCCCAGACCCCAAGTGAGTTACCCTAGTCCCATATAAGTACTCCCTGACCCCCAAGTGAGTTACCCTAGCCCCTATATAAATTCCCCCCTGACCCCAAGTGAGTTACCCTAGTCCCATAGAAGTACTCCCCTGACCCCAAGTGAGTTATCCTAGCCCCTTTATATGTACTCTCTGACCGCAAGTAAGTTATCCTAACCCCTTTATATGTACTCCCAGACACCAAGTGAGTTACCCTAGCCCCTAAATAAGTACACCTTGGCCCCAAGTGAGTTACCCTGGTCCCATATAAGTACTCAAAGACACCAATTGAGTTACCCTAGTCCCATATAAGTACTCCTTGACCCAAACTGAGTTACCCTAGCCCCTTTATAAGTACTCCCTGACCCCAAGTGAGTTATCCTAGTCTCATATATGTACTCCCTGAACTCAAGTGTGTTACCTTAGCCCATTTTATAAGTACTCCCGGACCCCAAGTGATTTATCCTACCCCCTTTATATGTACTCTCTGACCGCAAGTGAGTTACCCTAGTCCCAAATAAGTACTCCCTGACCCCAAGTGAGTTACCCTAGCCCCTATATAAGTACCCCCCTGACCCCAAGTGAGTTAGCCTAGTCCCCATAGAAGTACTCCCTGACTACAAGTGAGTTATCCTAACCCCTTTATATGTACTCTCTGACCGCAAGTGAGTTATCCCTAGCCCCTTTATATGTACTCCCAGACACCCAAGTGAGTTACCCTAGTCCCATAGAAGTACTCCCTGACATCAAGTGTGTTACCTAGCCCCTTATATAAGTACTCCCTGGCTGCAAATGAGTTATCCTAACCCCTTTATATGTACTCTCTGACCGCAATTGAGTTAACTTAGTCCCATAGAAGTACTCCTTGACCCCAAGTGAGTTACCATATCACCTCTATAAGTACTCCCTGACCCCAAGTGAGTAATCCTATCTCCTTTATATGTACTCTCTGACGGCAAGTGAGTTACCCTATTCCCATAGAAGTACTCCCTGACCCCAAGTGAGTTACCATAGCCCCTTTATGAGTACTCCCTGACCCCAAGTGAGTTATCCTAAACCCTTTATATGTACTCTCTGACCGCAAGTGAGTTACCCTAGTCCCATATAAGTTTTCCCTGACCCCAAGTGAGTTATCCTAGCCCCTTTATATGTACTCTCTGACCGCAAGTGAGTTACCCTAGTCCAATATAGGTACTCCCTGACCCCAAGTGAGTTACCATAGCCCCTTTATAAGTACTCCCTGACCCCAAGTGATTTATCCTACCCCCTTTATATGTACTCTCTGACCGCAAGTGAGTTACCCCTAGTCACATATAAGTTCTCCCCGACCCCAAGTGAGTTACCATAGCACCGTTATAAGTACACCCAGACCCCAAGTGAATTACCCAAGTCCATATAAGTACTCCCTGACCCCAAGTGAGTTACCCTAGCCCCCTATATAAATTCCCCCCTGACCCCAAGTGAGTTACCCTAATTCCATAGAAGTACTCCCTGACCCTAAGTGAGTTACCCTAGCCCCCCTATATAAATTCCCCCTGACCCCAAGTGAGTTACCCTAGTTCCATAGAAGTACTCCCTGACCCCAAGTGAGTTATCCTAGCCCCTTTATATGTACTCTCTGACCCCAAGTGAGTTGTCCTAGCCCCTTTATATGTACTCTCTGACCGCAAGTAAGTTATCCTAGCCCCTTTATATGTACTCCCTGACCCCAAGTGAGTTATCCTAGCCCCTTTATATGTACTCCAGTCACCAAGTGAGTTACCCTAGTCCCTTATAAGAACTCCCTGACCCCAAGTGAGTTACCCTAGCCCCTAAATAAGTACACCTTGGCCCCAAGTGAGTTACCCTGGTCCCATATAAGTACTCAAAGACACCATTGAGTTACCCTAGTCCCATATAAGTACCTCCTTGACCCAAAGTGAGTTATCCTAGCCCCTTTATAAGTACTCCCTGACCCCAAGTGAGTTACCATAGCCCCTTTATAAGTACTACCTGACCCCAAGTGAGTTATCCTAGCCCATTTATGTGTACGCTCTGACGGCAAGTGAGTTACGCTATTCCCATAGAAGTACTCCCTGACCCCAAGTGAGTTACCATAGCCCCTTTATGAGTACTCCCTGACCCCAAGTGTGTTATCCTCCCCCTTTATATGTACTCTCTGACCGCAAGTGAGTTACCGTAGTTCATAGTAGTACTCCCTTACCCCAAGTGAGTTATCCTAGCCCCTTTATATGTACTCTCTGACCGCAAGTGAGTTACCCTAGTCCAATATAGGTACTCCCCTGACCCCAAGTGAGTTACCATAGCCCCTTTATAAGTACTCCCTGACCCCAAGTGAGTTACCATAGCCCCTTTATGAGTACTCCCTGACCCCAAGTGTGTTATCCTAGTCTCATATATGTACTCCCTGAACTCTAGTGTGTTACCTTAGCCCCTTTATAAGTACTTCCTGACCCCAAGTGATTTATCCTACCCCCTTTATATGTACTCTCTGACCGCAAGTGAGTTACCGTAGTTCCATAGTAGTACTCCCTTACCCCAAGTGAGTTATCCTAGCCCCTTTATATGTACTCTCTGACCGCAAGTGAGTTACCCTAGTCCAATATAGGTACTCCCTGACCCCAAGTGAGTTACCATAGCCCCTTTATAAGTACTCCCCTCTGACCCCAAGTGAGTTATCCTAGCCCCTTTATATGTACTCTCTGACCGCAAGTGAGTTATTCAAACCCCTTTAAGTACTCCCTGACCCCAAGTGTGTTATCCTAGACTCATATATGTACTCCCTGAACTCAAGTGTGTTACCTTAGCCCCTTTATAAGTACTCCCTGACCCCAAGTGATTTATCCTACCCCCTTTATACGTACTCTCTGACCGCAAGTGAGTTTACCCTAGTCCCATATAAGTTCTCCCTGACCCCAAATGAGTTACCATATCCCCTTTATAAGTACTCCCAGACCCCAAGTGAGTTACCCTAGTCCCATATAAGTACTCCCTGACCCCAAGTGAGTTACCCTAGCCCCTAAATAAGTACACCTTGGCCCCAAGTGAGTTACCCTAGTCCCTTATAAGTACTCCATGACTCCAAGTGAGATACCCTAGTACCTTATAAGTACTTCCTGACCACAAGTGAGATACACTAGCCCCTTAATAAGAACACCCTGGCCCCACGTGAGTTACCCTGGTCCCATATAAGTAATCACAGACACCAAGTGAGTTACCCTAGTCCCATAGAAGCACTCCTTGACATCAAGTGTGTTACCCTAGCCCCTTATATAAGTACTCGCTGGCTGCAAATGAGTTATCCTAACCCCTTTATATGTACTCTCTGACTGCAAGTGAGTTAACCTAGTCCCATAGAAGTACTCCCTGACCCCAAGTGAGTTACAATATCACCTCTATAAGTACTCCCTGACCCCAATTGAGTAATCCTATCCCGTTTATATGTACTCTCTGACGGCAAGTGAGTTACCCTATTCCCATAGAAGTACTCCCTGACCCCAAGTGAGTTACCATAGCCCCTTTATGAGTACTCCCTGACCCCAAGTGAGTTATCCTACCTCCTTTATATGTACTCTCTGACCGCAAGTGAGTTACCCTAGTCCCATATAAGTTTTCCCTGACCCCAAGTGAGTTATCCTAGCCCCTTTATATGTACTCTCTGACCGCAAGTGAGTTACCCTAGTCCAATATAGGTACTCTCTGACCGCAAGTGAGTTACCCTAGTCCCATATAAGTTCTCCCTGACCCCAAGTGAGTTATCCTAGCCCCTTTATATGTACTCTCTGACCGCAAGTGAGTTATTCAAACCCCTTATAAGTACTCCCCTGACCCCAAGTGTGTTATCCTAGTCTCATATATGTACTCCCTGAACTCAAGTGTGTTACCTTAGCCCCTTTATAAGTACTCCCTGACCCCAAGTGATTTATCCTACCCCCTTTTATATGTACTCTCTGACCGCAAGTGAGTTACCCTAGTCCCATATAAGTTCTCCCTGACCCCAAGTGAGTTACCATATCCCCTTTATAAGTACTTCCCAGACCCCAAGTGAGTTACCCTAGTCCCATATAATTACTCCCTGACCCCAAGTGAGTTACCCTAGCCCCTATATAAATTCCCCCTGACCCCAAGTGAGTTACCCTAGTCCCATAGAAGTACTACCTGACCCCAAGTGAGTTGTCCTAGCCCCTTTATATGTACTCTCTGACCGCAAGTAAGTTATCCTAGCCCCTGTATGTACTCCCTGACCCCAAGTGAGTTATCCTAGCCCCTTTATATGTACTCTCTGACCGCAAGTGAGTTATTCAAACCCCTTATAAGTACTCCCTGACCCCAAGTGTGTTATCCTAGTCTCATATATGTACTCCCTGAACTCAAGTGTGTTACCTTAGCCCCCTTTATAGTACTCCCGGACCCCAAGTGATTTATCCTACCCCCTTTATATGTACTCTCTGACCGCAAGTGAGTTACCCTAGTCCCATATAAGTTCTCCCTGACCCCAAGTGAGTTATCATAGCCCCTTTATAAGTACTCCCAGACCCCAAGTGAGTTACCCTAGTCCCATATAAGTACCTACCCCTGACCCCAAGTGAGTTACCCTAGCCCCTATATAAATTCCCCCTGACCCCAAGTGAGTTACCCTAGTCCCATAGAAGTACTCCCTGACCCCAAGTGAGTTATCCTAGCCCCTTTATATGTACTCTCTGACCGCAAGTAAGTTATCCTAGCCCCTTTATATGTACCTCCCAGACACCAAGTGAGTTACCCTAGCCCCTAAATAAGTACACCTTGGCCCCAAGTGAGTTACCCTGGTCCCATATAAGTACTCAAAGACACCAATTGAGTTACCCTAGTCCCATATAAGTACTCCTTGACCCAAAGTGAGTTACCCTAGCCCCTTTATAAGTACTCCCTGACCCCAAGTGAGTTACCATAGCCCGTTTATAAGTACTACCCCTGACCCCAAGTGAGTTATCCTAGCCCCTTTATATGTACTCTCTGACCGCAAGTGAGTTACCCTAGCCCCTTTATAAGTACACCCTGGCCCCCAAGTGAGTTAGCCCAGTCCCAAATAAGTACTCCCTGACCCCAAGTGAGTTACCCTAGCCCCTATATAAGTACCCCCTGACCCCAAGTGAGTTAGCCTAGTCCCATAGAAGTACTCCCTGACTCCAAGTGAGTTATCCTAAACCCCTTTATATGTACTCTCTGACCGCAAGTGAGTTATCCTAGCCCCTTTATATGTACTCCCTGACCCCAAGTGAGTTATCCTAGCCCCTTTATATGTACTCTCTGACCGCAAGTAAGTTATCCTAGCCCCTTTATATGTACTCCCTGACCCCAAGTGAGGTACCCTAGTCCCATATAAGTACTCCCTGACCCCAAATGAGTTATCATAGCCCCTTTATAAGTACTCCCAGACCCCAAGTGAGTTACCCTAGTCCCATATAAGTACTCCCTGACCCCAAGTGAGTTACCCTAGCCCCTATATAAATTCCCCCTGACCCCAAGTGAGTTACCCTAGTCCCATAGAAGTACTCCCTGACCCCAAGTGAGTTATCCTAGCCCCTTTATATGTACTCTCTGACCGCAAGTAAGTTATCCTAACCCCTTTATATGTACTCCCAGACACCAAGTGAGTTACCCTAGCCCCTAAATAAGTAACACCTTGGCCCCAAGTGAGTTACCCTGGTCCCATATAAGTACTCAAAGGACACCAATTGAGTTACCCTAGTCCCATATAAGTACTCCTTGACCCAAACTGAGTTACCCTAGCCCCTTTATAAGTACTCCCTGACCCCAAGTGAGTTATCCTAGTCTCATATATGTACTCCCCTGAACTCAAGTGTGTTACCTTAGCCCATTTATAAGTACTCCCGGACCCCAAGTGATTTATCCTACCCCCTTTATATGTACTCTCTGACCGCAAGTGAGTTACCCTAGCCCCTATATAAGTACCCCCCCCTGACCCCAAGTGAGTTAGCCTAGTCCCATAGAAGTACTCCCTGACTACAAGTGAGTTATCCTAACCCCTTTATATGTACTCTCTGACCGCAAGTGAGTTATCCTAGCCCCTTTATATGTACTCCCAGACACCCAAGTGAGTTACCCTAGTCCCCATAGAAGTACTCCCTGACATCAAGTGTGTTACCCTAGCCCCTTATATAAGTACTCCCTGGCTGCAAATGAGTTATCCTAACCCCTTTAAATGTACTCTCTGACCGCAATTGAGTTAACTTAGTCCCCATAGAAGTACTCCTTGACCCCAAGTGAGTTACCATATCACCTCTATAAGTACTCCCTGACCCCAAGTGAGTAATCCTATCTCCTTTATATGTACTCTCTGACGGCAAGTGAGTTACCCTATTCCCATAGAAGTACTCCCTGACCCCAAGTGAGTTACCATAGCCCCTTTATGAGTACTTCCCCTGACCCCAAGTGAGTTATCCTAAACCCTTTATATGTACTCTCTGACCGCAAGTGAGTTACCCCTAGTCCCATATAAGTTTTCCCTGACCCCAAGTGAGTTATCCTAGCCCCTTTATATGTACTCTCTGACCGCAAGGTGAGTTACCCTAGTCCAATATAAGTACTCCCTGACCCCAAGTGGAGTTACCCTAGCCCCTATATAAATTCCCCCTGACCCCAAGTGAGTTACCGTAGTCCCATAAAAGTACTCCCTGACCCCAAGTGTGTTATCCTAACCCCTTTATATGTACTCCCTGACCCCAAGTGAGTTACCCTAGCCCTATATAAATTCCCCCTGACCCCAAGTGAGTTACCGTAGTCCCATAAAAGTACTCCCTGACCCCAAGTGTGTTATCCTAACCCCTTTATATGTACTCTCTGACCCCAAGTGGGTTACCCTAGTCCCATATAAGTTCTCCCTGACCCCAAGTGAGTTACCATAGCACCTTTATAAGTACACCAGACCCCAAGTGAATTACCCAAGTCCCATATAAGTACTCCCTGACCCCAAGTGAGTTACCCTAGCCCCCTATATAAATTCCCCCTGACCCCAAGTGAGTTAGCCTAGTTCCATAGAAGTACTCCCTGACCCCAAGTGAGTTATCCTAGCCCCTTTAATGTACTCTCTGACGCAAGTAAGTTATCCTAGCCCCTTTATATGTACTCCCTGACCCCAAGTGAGTTATCCTAGCCCCTTTATATGTACTCTCTGACCGCAAGTGAGTTATTCAAACCCCCTTATAAGTACTCCCCTGACCCCAAGTGTGTTATCCTAGTCTCATATATGTACTCCCTGAACTCAAGTGTGTTAACATAGAGCCTCTTTATAAGTACTCCCCTGACCCCAAGTGATTTATCCTACCCCCTTTATATGTACTCTCTGACCGCAAGTGAGTTACCCTAGTCCCATATAAGTTCTCCCTGACCCTTGGTGAGTTACCATAGCCCCTTTATAAGTACTCCCAAGACCCCAAGTGAGTTACCCTAGTACCATATAAGTACTCCCTGACACCAAGTGAGTTACCCTACCCTATATAAATTCCCCCTGACCCCAAGTGAGTTACCCTAGTCCCATAGAAGTACTCCCTGACCCCAAGTGAGGTATCCTAGCCCCTTTATATGTACTCTCTGACCGCAAGTAAGTTATCCTAGCCCCTTCATATGTACCTCCCAGACACCAAGTGAGTTACCCTAGTCCCATATAAGTTCTCCCTGACCCCAAGTGAGTTACCATAGCCCCTTTATAAGTACTCCCAGACCCCAAGTGAGTTACCCTAGTCCCATATAAGTACTCCCTGACCCCAAGTGAGTTACCCTAGCCCCTATATAAATTCCCCCTGACCCCAAGTGAGTTACCGTAGTCCCATAAAAGTACTCCCTGACCCCAAGTGTGTTATCCTAGCCCCCTTTATATGTACTCTCTGACCGCAAGTAAGTTATCCTAGCCCCTTTATATGTACTGCCAGACACCAAGTGAGTTACCCTAGTCCCTTATAAGTACTCCCCTGACCCCAAGTGAGTTACCCTAGCCCCTAAATAAGTACACCTTGGCCCCAAGTGAGTTACCCTGGTCCCATATAAGTACTCAAAGACACCAATTGAGTTACCCCTAGTCCCATATAAGTACTCCTTGACCCAAAGTGAGTTACCCTAGCCCTTTATAAGTACTCCCTGACCCCTAGTGAGTTACCCTAGTTCCATATAAATACACCCTGATTCTAAGTGAGTTACCCTAGTCCCATATAAGTACTCCCTGACCCCAAGTGAGTTACCCTAGCCCCTATATAAATTCCCCCTGAACCCCAAGTGAGTTACCCTAGTCCCAATAAAGTTCTCCCTGACCCCAAGTGAGTTACCATAGGCACCTTTATAAGTACACCCCAGACCCCAAGTGAATTACCCTAATCCCACATAAGTACTCCCTGACCCCAAGTAAGTTACCCCAGCCCCTATATAAATTCCCCCTGACCCCAAGTGAGTTACCCTAGTTCCATAGAAGTACTCCCTGACCCCAAGTGAGTTATACTAGCCCGTTTATATGTACTCTCTGACCGCAAGTAAGTTATCCTAGCCCCCTTTATATGTACTCCCCTGACCCCAAGTGAGTTATCCTAGCCCCTTTATATGTACTCTCTGACCGCAAGTGAGTTATTCAAACCCCTTATAAGTACTTCCCTGACCCCAAGTGTGTTATCCTAGTCTCATATATGTACTCCCTGAACTCAAGTGTGTTACTTTAGCCCCTTTATAAGTACTCCCCGGACCCCAAGTGATTTATCCTACCCCCTTTATATGTACTCTCTGACCGCAAGTGAGTTACCCTAGTCCCATATAAGTTCTCCCTGACCCCAAGTGAGTTATATCATAGCCCCTTTATAAGTACTCCCAGACCCCAAGTGAGTTACCCTAGTCCCATATAAGTACAACCCTGACCCAAGTGAGTTACCCTAGCCCCTATATAAATTCCCCCTGACCCCAAGTGAGTTACCATAGTCCCATAGAAGTAACTCCCTGACCCCAAGTGAATTACCCTAATCCCATATAAGTACTCCCTGACCCCAAGTAAGTTACCCCAGCCCCCCTATATAAATTCCCCCTGACCCCAAGTGAGTTACCCTAGTTCCATAGAAGTACTCCCTGACCCCAAGTGAGTTATCCTAGCCCGTTTATATGTACTCTCTGACCGCAAGTAAGTTATCCTATCCCCTTTATATGTACTCCCTGACCCCAAGTGAGTTATCCTAGCCCCTTTATATGTACTCTCTGACCGCAAGTGAGTTATTCAAACCCCTTATAAGTACTTCCTGACCCCAAGTGTGTTATCCTAGTCTCATATATGTACTCCCTGAACTCAAGTGTGTTTACTTTAGCCCCTTTATAAGTACTTCCCGGACCCCAAGTGATTTATCCTACCCCCTTTATATGTACTCTCTGACCGCAAGTGAGTTACCCTAGTCCCATATAAGTTCTCCCTGACCCCAAGTGAGTTATCATAGCCCCTTTATAAGTACTTCCCAGACCCCAAGTGAGTTACCCTAGTCCCCATATAAGTACTCCCTGAGCCCAAGTGAGTTACCCTAGCCCCTATATAAATTCCCCCCTGACCCCAAGTGAGTTACCCTAGTCCCATAGAAGTACTCCCTGACCCCAAGTGAGTTATCCTAGCCCCTTTATATGTACTCTCTGACCGCAAGTAAGTTATCCTAAGCCCCTTTATATGTACTTACCCCTGACCCCAAGTGAGGTACCCTAGTCCCATATAAGTACTCCCTGGACCCCAAATGAGTTATCATAGCCCCTTTATAAGTACTCCCAGACCCCAAGTGAGTTACCCTAGTCCCATATAAGTACTCCCTGACCCCAAGGTGAGTTACCCTAGCCCCTATATAAATTCCCCCCTGACCCCAAGTGAGTTACCCTAGTCCCATAGAAGTACTTCCCTGACCCCAAGTGATTATCCTAGCCCCTTTATATGTACTCTCTGACCGCAAGTAAGTTATCCTAACCCCTTTATATGTACTCCCAGGACACCAAGTGAGTTACCCTAGCCCCTAAATAAGTACACCTTGGCCCCAAGTGAGTTACCCTGGTCCCATATAAGTACTCAAAGACACCAATTGAGTACCCTAGTCCCATATAAAGTACTCCTTGACCCAAACTGAGTTACCCTAGCCCCTTTATAAGTACTCCCTGACCCCAAGTGAGTTATCCTAGTCTCATATATGTACTCCCTGAACTCAAGTGTGTTACCTTAGCCCATTTATAAGTACTCCCCGGACACCAAGTGATTTATCCTACCCCCTTTATATGTACTCTCTGACCGCAAGTGAGTTACCCTAGTCCCAAAATAAGTACTCCCTGTCCCCAAGTGAGTTACCCTAGCCCCTATATAAGTACCCCCCCTGACCCCCAAGTGAGTTAGCCTAGTCCCATAGAAGTACTCCCTGACTACAAGTGAGTTATCCTAACCCCTTTATATGTACTCTCTGACCGCAAGTGAGTTATCCTAGCCCCTTTATATGTACTCCCAGACACCAAGTGAGTTACCCTAGTCCCATAGAAGTACTCCCCTGGACATCAAGTGTGTTACCCTAGCCCCTTATATAAGTACTCCCTGGCTGCAAATGAGTTATCCTAACCCCTTTATATTACTCTCTGACCGCAATTGAGTTAACTTAGTCCCATAGAAGTACTCCTTGACCCCAAGTGAGTTACCATATCACCTCTATAAGTACTCCCTGACCCCAAGTGAGTAATCCTATCTCCTTTATATGTACTCTCTGACGGCAAGTGAGTTACCCTATTCCCATAGAAGTACTCCCTGACCCCAAGTGAGTTACCATAGCCCCTTTATGAGTACTCCCTGACCCCAAGTGAGTTATCCTAAACCCCTTTATATGTACTCTCTGACCGTAAGTGAGTTACCCTAGTCCCATAATAAGTTTTCCCTGACCCCAAGTGGAGTTATCCTAGCCCCTTTATATGTACTCTCTGACCGCAAGTGAGTTACCCTAGTCCAATATAGGTACTCCCTGACCCCAAGTGAGTTACCATAGCCCCTTTATAAGTTACCTTCCCCTGACCCCAAGTGATTTATCCTAACCCCCTTTATATGTACTCTCTGACCGCAAGTGAGTTACCCTAGTCCCATATAAGTTCTCCCCGACCCCAAGTGAGTTACCATAGCACCGTTATAAGTACACCCCAGACCCCCAAGTGAATTACCCAAGTCCCATATAAGTACTCCCCTGACCCCAAGTGAGTTACCCTAGCCCCCTATATAAATTCCCCCTGACCCCAAGTGAGTTACCCTAATTCCATAGAAGTACTCCCTGACCCTAAGTGAGTTACCCTAGCCCCCTATATAAATTCCCCCTGACCCCAAGTGAGTTACCCTAGTTCCATAGAAGTACTCCCTGACCCCAAGTGAGTTATCCTAGCCCCTTTATATGTACTCTCTGACCCCAAGTGAGTTGTCCTAGCCCCTTTATATGTACCTCTCTGACCGCAAGTAAGTTATCCTAGCCCCTTTATATGTACTCCCTGACCCCAAGTGAGTTATCCTAGCCCCTTTATATGTACTCTCTGACCGCAAGTGAGTTATTCAAACCCCTTATAAGTACTCCCTGACCCCAAGTTTGTAACCCTAGTTCCATAGAAGTACTCCCTGACCCCAAGTGAGTTATCCTAGCCCCTTTATATGTACTCTCTGACCGCAAGTAAGTATATCCTAGCCCCTTTATATGTAACTCCCTGACCCCAAGTGAGTTATCCTAGCCCCTTTATATGTACTCCCAGTCACCAAGTGAGTTACCCTAGTCCCTTATAAGAACTCCCTGACCCCAAGTGAGTTACCCTAGCCCCTAAATAAGTACACCTTGGCCCCAAGTGAGTTACCCTGGTCCCATATAAGTACTCAAAGACACCAATTGAGTTACCCTAGTCCCATATAAGTACTCCTTGACCCAAAGTGAGTTATCCTAGCCCCTTTATAAGTACTCCCTGACCCCAAGTGAGTTACCATAGCCCCTTTATAAGTACTACCTGACCCCAAGTGAGTTATCCTAGCCCATTTATGTGTACGCTCTGACGGCAAGTGAGTTTTACGCTATTCCCATAGAAGGACTCCCCTGACCCCAAGTGAGTTACCATAGCCCCTTTATGAGTACTCCCTGACCCCAAGTGTGTTATCCTACCCCCTTTATATGTACTCTCTGACCGCAAGTGAGTTACCGTAGTTCCATAGTAGTACTTCCCTTACCCCAAGTGAGTTATCCTAGCCCCTTTATATGTACTCTCTGACCGCAAGTGAGTTACCCTAGTCCAATATAGGTACTCCCTGACCCCAAGTGAGTTACCATAGCCCCTTTATAAGTACTCTCCCTGACCCCAAGTGAGTTACCATAGCCCCTTTATGAGTACTCCCTGACCCCAAGTGTGTTATCCTAGTCTCATATATGTACTCCCTGAACTCTAGTGTGTTACCTTAGCCCCTTTATAAGTACTTCCTGACCCCAAATGATTTATCCTACCCCCTTTATATGTACTCTCTGACCGCAAGTGAGTTACCGTAGTTCCATAGTAGTACTCCCCTTACCCCAAGTGAGTTATCCTAGCCCCTTTATATGTACTACTCATGACCGCAAGTGAGTTACCCTAGTCCAATATAGGTACTTCCCTGACCCCAAGTGAGTTACCATAGCCCCTTTATAAGTACTCCCTGACCCCAAGTGAGTTATCCTAGCCCCTTTATATGTACTCTCTGACCGCAAGTGAGTTATTGAAACCCCTTATAAGTACTCCCTGACCCCAAGTGTGTTATCCTAGACTTCATATATGTACTCCCCTGAACTCAAGTGTGTTACCTTAGCCCCTTTATAAGTACTCCCTGACCCCAAGTGATTTATCCTACCCCCTTTATACGTACTCTCTGACCGCAAGTGAGTTACCCTAGTCCCATATAAGTTCTCCCTGACCCCAAATGAGTTACCATATCCCCTTTATAAGTACTTCCCAGACCCCAAGTGAGTTACCCTAGTCCCATATAAGTTACTCCCTGACCCCAAGTGAGTTACCCTAGCCCCTAAATAAGTACACCTTGGCCCCAAGTGAGTTACCCTAGTCCCTTATAAGTACTCCATGACTCCAAGTGAGATACCCTAGTACCTTATAAGTACTTCCTGACCACAAGTGAGATACACTAGCCCCTTAATAAGAACACCCTGGGCCCCACGTGAGTTACCCTGGTCCCATATAAGTAATCACAGACACCAAGTGAGTTTACCCTAGTCCCATAGAAGCACTCCTTGACATCAAGTGTGTTACCCTAGCCCCTTATATAAGTACTCGCATGGCTGCAAATGAGTTATCCTACCCCTTTTATATGTACTCTCTGACTGCAAGTGAGTTAACCTAGTCCCATAGAAGTACTCCCTGACCCCAAGTGAGTTACAATATCACCTCTATAAGTACTCCCCTGACCCCAA